>NC_139330.1:457500-562500 GCF_056507025.1 Lutjanus erythropterus
CGTTCTCGCCTGTGTTAGCACGTTCTCACCTGTGTTAGCACGTTCTCGCCTGTGTTAGCACGTTCTCACCTGTGTTAGCACGTTCTCACCTGGTGTTAGCACGTTCTCACCTGGTGTTAGCACGTTCTCACCTGGTGTTACAGGTATAACAGGCCCATTAAAGGTGTGCAGCTCTTTATGAAAGAAGCTGATGTTTTATTGACAGTAATCATGTTAAATATTACAAACACAGTAAACAATATAAACTACTTGTGTCAAAAATCATTTTGTGAGTTTGTGAGTGAGGAGAAACTTTATAAACTTTGTTAAACTCTGTCTGAGACAAATTCTTCTTATTATTGAATTTAATTACTGAATTATTTGGACCTTCTTGTAAATTCAGCAAATGTTCTACATGAAGTTATTTGTTTGTTTGTGTTAAAAACACGGCGTGTCTGTTGGGCTGCTGGTTACAAACAACAACACATTTGGTCTTTACGAACAGAATCGATGCAGATCTGATCACATGTGGTCCCTGGAGACACGTCCCTGGAGACACGTGTTAATACCAGGTGTGAACGGAGCCACAGAGACAAACCTACAGACGACTGAGAGATAACAGACGAGACACTGAACAAGTTGTTCATCTGTGTCTTAGTGCTGATGTGGACGTGGACGTACAGGACGGACGGCTGCTGTCACAGATACAACAAACTGGTTCAACATGTGACGGAAGAAAATCTGTGGACAGATTGACAGGAGACACCGGTTTGTCTTTTCGCCACTGATTTGATCACATCAGACTGTTTGTCAGGTAAAATCTGTTTCTAAAGTCATTAACAGACGTCCTGCAGCGTCGAGTCCAAACATCAGATGAAATAACAGAAAACCTTCAGCTTCAAACAGATAATTAATCTTTAATCTGCTGCTCAGGTCTGATTTCAGTCCAAACACGATCGCAGCTGAAGCTGCTGTGACTCCGTCTCACACTCATATTTATATAGAAATATTGATTCTTATATGAATAATGTGTTGTTTTGACTCAGAACCTGGAAAATCAGATGTTGATGTATTTTTAAAATACTCAACATTATTACTGATGTACGTTTGTTAATATCATAAACATATACAATATAATTTATAAAATATAATTTATAATAAAGTTCTGAAAGACGATCTGTGGACGTCTCAGGCAGAACAGTTCTCACAATAACAGAATTTTAAAATGTGATTCAATACTAGTAGAAAAAACACAATACTTGATATTGATGCTGCAACTAACGATTCATTTCTCAATTAAGAAATATAATATATATAAAATAGTTGCTTGTTTTAAAATGTCAAAAAATATTGTTCAATGTTTCCTGAAGTCTAAAAAGTCGTAAAATGTGAAAAACAGAAAATATTCACATTTAGGACCTGAAATCACAGAATTTAGACTTTTTCTCAACTGACTCAAACAATTAATCGATTATCAAAATAGTTGGCGATCAATTAATTAACTGAATAAATGATGAACTGATGCAGCTCTAATAATAAATGAATCACCAAATTAAAAACTGCTTGAGTTTGAGTTTAAACTGATCAGAATCAGGATCCAGTTTGAGTTCGGTTTATTCCACAGACAGAAAAAACTGTCTGTCCAAGTGAGGATTAATGTAGGAGAACCTTACAGTTCCCTTTGGATGTTCCACACGTTACTGAGCCTGAAGCTGTGAGCGGAACATGAGATCACTGCAGAGAACCTGAGGAACCTGATGATGTAGGCATTTATGGATGAGTTTAAGATTGTTAAGAAAGTTAACATGTTTATTTTCTGAGGAACGTGACAGTGATGTGATCTGATTGGGTTCCTGTCCAACATTTTAAGTTCTCGATTGTTCATCATCAGAAGAGGTTTGGTTCTTGTAGAAGCTGCTTGTGTTCAGGAGGTTACACACAAACTTAAATGTGAAAAAATCATTTTTCAGCCTGAAATGGGAAACAGTCAGTTTAATAAAGTGTGTGATGGAGGAGAAGCTGCGTTTCCCTCCTGTGAGTCCATCACACACACACACACACACACACACACACACTCTCGCTCTCTCTCTGTATATGTGTGTGCTACTCTCCTGGGCCGCTCGCTCGCTCGGCAGGTCGGCGGTGCGTTCAGCTGCAGGAGGCTCAGCAGCAGCTGGCAGAGAGCCAACAGTATTATTAGCTGATGTCACACGACATGCTGCAACCTGAAGGTCACACAGAGGTGAACCCACTGCAGAGAGGTGTGTGTGTGTGTGTGTGTGTGTGTGTGTGTGTGTGTGTGTGTGTGTGTGTGTGTGTGAGTGTGTGAGTGTGTGAGGGGGTTGGTGATAGTGTGAAGGCTGCAGGACTCACTGAAGCTCCATCAGACACAAGGAAAGTAAATGTGGAGATGAGAACTGAGAGTCCTGCAGGTTCTCATGTACAGAAAAATCAACTGTATATAAAATGATCATCTGAAAAATGATCCGATCGTGACTCAAAACGATCTGAACCGTGAGTTTTTTATCGTTGAACGCCTACAGAGAACTTCGTAAACATGTCAAAATGACCTAAACTGTCTGGAGCAGAGGGAAGAGAAACAGGAAAAGAATATATAAATGTCGCCTAGGGCGCCACATTGGATAGAGCCGTCTCCGCTGCAGAGGGTTACAGTAAACTACAACAAAGTCAAAGTCACGACCTGCTCCTGTCTGCCTCTGATTGGCCACTTCTCACTGCCTTCATTGGTTGTTTATGTTTACACATGAGCAGTGATTGGTCAGGATACGAGTATCAGGGTCAGGCGCTAATTTTGGTACAAAACAGCACTTACTAGTTAAAAAGTCAAAATTAAAATGTTAAAATATAAAACTATGAGAGAATTTTGAATTTCTAAGATAAAAAGTTAAAATTATGAGATGAATGACATGATTATGAGATAAAAGTCAAAGTTATAAGATAAAAACTTGAAAATATTAAATAAAGAATTGAAACTCATCTACTCTTTTCACTCTGAACTGTTTTCACTCTGAACTGATTTCACTCTGAACTGTTTTCCGTCCATCCTGTCAGTAAAAAGAGGAGATGGAAACACTCAGTGATGTTCAGGACTGCAGCCAGCAGACAGAGTGATGGTGCACAGTCATCCTCTGAAACACATCAGCCTGAACCGATTCAACTGTCAGCAAACACACAGAACGAACTGCACAACCTGCTGTTCACTAGAACCCTGAGAACACCTGCAGACGTTCTGCAGCAGACAGGTTCCACTCAGGTTTTAGAGAACACAAGGACGACTCAGCTGCTGGTGAAAAACTGTGAACACACACTCTCTCTGTGAGACGCTGACTCAGACAAACACTTCTTCTTTCACTGTTAGATCTGAGGGCAGGAATCAAACTCGTGACTTGAAGCTCACTGACACACCAACACCAGCAGCACAGACGAGGTCACTTCCTGCACAAATGAGACGGAGTATGAGAAGCAACGTGTCACTTCCTGTCAGCTATTTCATCACATGACGCAGGTCTAATTTTGGAGTTCAGGTCTCTTTAAATGAGGTCGACACACTTTAAACCACACAGACACTGACTGCAACACCTTAAAGGATTATTTGACCCAAACGCACCAACCTCCATTCATAAAATCAGTCATTTTTGCTCATAGAACACAGCAGTTGTTGGTCTGCTGCTGCCTCCATCTGCAGCAGGTGATGTTAGTTTAAATACAAACTAGTGTGTCAAATCACTGAAATCACACCGCAACACAAACACACTAACAGATGGAGGCAGCAGCAGACCAACAACTCCTGTGTTCTGTGAGCTTAAAATTACTGATTTTATGAATGGAGTTTGGTTGGTTTGCAGAGAGTGATTTTTATCTTATATAACGGGTTTCCTGCCAGAAAAATCTGTCTGACAGAAAGAGAAAGAGGTGAAAATATTCTAAGTATAGTGTTCACTTACACAACCACAGCCTGCTGACGCTGCTGCTGTCTGACAGGAGATACAGAAGTATCCACTGCTGTACCACCAGACTGAAGAGCAGCTTCTCTCCTCATCATTAATAAACGTTTATTTTTATGCCTTATTATTTTTCCACCTATTTATATCAGTTTTGTTTTGTAAGTATCATAATATATTTTCACTGCACAGTCCAGTGTTGTAAATGAATAAATAAATGAACCTTGAAGCTACAGTAGATCATTCATGGCTTACTGTTCACGCCCACTCAAGTCTGCTGGATCTAACTGTGTATTTTGGTGTCTTTTTTGCCATAACTGTCTGTTTATTGATAGAAATGGTATTTCATAAATTTCACAAACATTATACATACATACATTATATTGCTGCAGACTCTGTGTATTAATAAATTATACACGTGTTTATATTCTGTGATTGTTTCCTGTTGTTGCATTTTTATTTTTCACACTTTGACTGGAAGAATATTTAGATTATTTTGTTTATTTGACCTCAGACCCTGTTTGTGTCGTCTTAATGTCCACTTGGTGTTGGACGTGTGTGTGTGTGTGTGTGTGTGTGTGTGTGTGTGTGTGTGAGCAGCAGGTCGACCTTCTGTTGGTGTGTAATCTGCTGCTGCGTTAATGAGGATTAAACTGAAGAAGAAGAGTGAAGGTGACAGGACAGAGAGACAGGACAGGAGGACAGGAGGACAGGAAGACCAAAGGACAAGAGGACAGAAAGACAGGAGGACCGAAGGATCGAAGGACAGGAGGACAAGAGGACAGAAAGACAGGAGGACAGGAAGACAGGAGGACCGAAGGACAGGAAGACCGGAGGACAGGAGGATCGAAGGACAGGAGGACTGAAGGACAGGAGGACAGGAAGACCAAAGGACAAGAGGACAGAAAGACAGGAGGACAGGAAGACAGGAGGACCGAAGGACAAGAAGACCAAAGGACAGGAGGACAGGAGGACAGGAGGACCAAAGGACAGGAGGACAGGAGGATCGAAGGACAGGAGGACAGGAGGACAGGAGGACCGAAGGACAGGAAGACCAAAGGACAGGAGGACAGGAAGACAAAAGGACAGGAGGACAGGAGGACAGGAGGACCGGAGCAGAGTTCTATGGTAGGAGAAGTGGGTCAAAGTTGAAACAGGAAGTGACTCTGCAGCGTCTGACAGATGAATCGGGTCAGTGAACTGTCTGACCTCCTGACCTCTGATGATGCCTTCATGGACTCCAGATATCAAAGTATGTGAATAACATGTCACAACAGGAAGGAGGGACAGAACTACCAAAATAAGAGCCAGGCAGCGAAAAAACAACAGACACAATTTTTCTTTAAAGTTGAGATGAAATGAAAGAACATTAGAGGTGATCCAAGAGTAACTGGAAGTGATCAAGTTACATTACTTTAATATTGTGATACTTGGATTAGATTACTGATTACATTTCTTACTTAGTAAGTGTATCAGAATACATTTTTAAAGTAATCTTCCCAACCCTGAGAATTCATTATTTGTTTAACCAACTAGTGACAAAAGGATCATTTAATTATTTGGTCATTGGGTCTAAAGTTTTGGACTTTGTTTCTGTCACTGTAAAAATACTCTGTAATCTGGTGTTGGATTGTATCTGCTCATGCTGTTTAACAGTGTTGTACAGACTCTATCAGATCACATCTCACACGTTTGGACCCATTATTCAACTGACAAGGTTGTGACAGGATTAATTAATCTAGAAAAAAAATCAACAGATTAATCAATAATGAATATAATGGTTAATTGCAGCCCTAATTTATTTTATTTAACTTATTTCCAATTTTCACATTAAAATTGTTTTTGTATTAAAATATTTATCATTCATACTTTTTTTAATTTACGTTTTGATCGAGTTTTTTTTATTTTTATTATTTTCATTTTCATTTTTAATTTATTATTATTATTATTATTAGTAGTAGTATAAGTGTTATTTTTGACATGACCGGAGCTAACTGAAGTCAGTAAACACATCACAACAAACTGATGTTCGCTGTTGTTATGAATGAATCAGCTGAGAAATATAAAACGTGAAATATTTACACTTTCATTCAGCAGATCCTTCACGTTTCTGTATAAACTGAAGCTTTTTAAAAAATTAAACTTAAATATTTTGATCATGAGTTTATGTCTTTATAACAAATGACACCAGTCTCCTCAGACGGACAGGCAGTCCAGGTGCTAACACACCTGTCCCGGTCCCCGGTGCTCCTACCTCCTAAACGGTTTCCCCATGCTGCCCTCCTCTCCCGGGCCGTGCCGGCCGCCCGCTGCGGGCCCCGCTGCTCCCCTGCCGGTACGCTGCTTCAGGTCCGGGTCGGTGTCCAGCAGAGAGCCGGTGGTCCCGCTGTCAGGCTCCGCAGTCAGAGAGTTATTCCGTTTTCTCATCACTGTGAACGGATAAAAACGACAGATATGAAACCGGAGGAGCGGCCGTCACTGCGGGCCTGTCAGCGGGGGAGCAGGTCGTCAGCTGACCGGGCGGTGAAGCGCTGAGAGCGGCTGAGGACGGAGCTGAGTCCCCGCTGCGCCTGGAGCTCTGAGCCTTCACTGAGACCCGCAGAGAGCCGCTGATCAGCACCCAGCTGCCGCACAGCCAATCACAGCGCAGACACACCAACACGTGGTCTCACTGTGCTGCGTCCACGGCCCCTGGGGAACGTCGGAGCAACGACTACCAAAACAAAACCGGTTTATGGACATGGGAAAAAACGGAACTAGTGCATGGTGCCTTCAGGTGACACTCGGAAATTTAATGTCATTTAAAAATAGACCGTATTCTCTTAATAGTAGGCGCTTTGTTGGCTAAGCGACAACACAATGAACTAAAAACAACAACAGATTAGATTAGACTTCAGAGTAGTTTGTGATGAACTGAAGGATTATTTTCTCCAGTTAATAAACTCTGGAAAATGAAAACAGACAGTTTTTTTCTGACAGACACACTGCAAACATATGATTATTTTATAGACCATGATGCTTTGCTGTACATTAAACCAGTCAACAGTATATAAAGTAGTTCAAATGAACTTTAAACATCTACAGCAGTAACATACAACAAACACGTGAATGCAGCAGTGATATTAATCATCAGTTTAACGACATTCTACTAGTAACACTTTAACACTTTTACTTCAGTGAGTATTTTCAGTGTTTATTAGTACTCTTACGTGAGTAAAGTATCTCAATATTTCTTCCGACGCTGGTTGTTGAAGTCAAAACACAAATGTCCCATGAATACAGAAGATATTTACCATTTTAGCACCATATTCCTTTTCCCAGGTCCCTTGAACGCAGCATCAGACTGAGTCAAGATTAACAGTGAAGCTAATCTGCTGCTTCAACCAAAGGTAACACAAATATCAGATAGTATTTAACTTTTCTACAGTGTCATAACAACACAGAGTCAATGAACACTCGGCTGTTTCTGTCTGACCGGTTTATTTTTACACACCGGATATACTGCGGCTGCGCTGTTTGCTATCAGGAAGTCCGGCTGGGAAAGATCTCGCGAGAGTGATCATTTTAACTTAAACATTTACCTTTCTTTGACCTTAATCACGTGTTTTCTGATCCTAAACCTACACATATCTGAAGCACATATCAGTCACATTATAAACACAATTAGTTTGTAAAGCGTGCTAAATGAAGAACCAAAGAGTAAAACTCTCGCGAGAGTCCACAAAATCTGGGGTTACCATCTAAACGCCACCTAAAACGGTGATGTTACAGCGATAAACTGCGCGTTTTACGTGAAAACTGTCAGATAAAATAAAGTAAAGAGTCTTACCTCTCAGTCTGATGGTTATGAAGCCGCTTCACGACATTTTTGTATTTAATGAAGCGTTTAAATCGTTCAGCTCGTTTCGCTGATGTGATGTTTGTCCCTGCGCAGCCGCCACCCGGAGCCACGTCACCTCGTCACGTGATCACAACACGAACGGGGCTCAGATTTTGCCGCGAAACTGAGCCATTCTGCTGCGCAGACAGAGTCGGGAGGTTTTATGTTTAAATAAAGATTAGTTTTCATATTTTTCTGCTCAGTGTGTTTGTGTTTTTGGTGTAGGGATGTTCTGTGAGAAAGCGCTCGAGTTAATCCGAGAACTGCACCGCATGAGCGACGGACAACTACCCGCTTTTAACGTGAGTAAATCCCCGGTACCTGAACTTCATTTAAAAATCTAACATTTTAAAGCTTATTTCGGATCAGAAGACACACAGACGGCTTAGGAATGTTTTTAATGGCTGTAGATAGAAAGTTTAGGAACTGTGCCACATTTCGGCACAAAAATATACACCCCATAACAGTTATTATGGGTGATAAATGTGTCAAGTCATGTTGTACGTTAAATAGTAGTAATAATGATGCCAACAAAAATAAAACTGGCTGAATTTTGAACAGAGTTTGGTTTTCTTGTTCTCAGGAGGATGGACTGCGGCAGGTTCTGCAGGAGATGGAAGCTCTTTATGAACAGAACCAGACTGATGTGTGAGTCCTGAGGAAGATTCACAAAAACATGTTTTACACATAATATTAGTTGATAAATATTCCGTTTGTGTTTTAATTTAATATTTTGTGCAGGTTGACTTAAATTGTTTTTTATAACACTATATTTTAAAGGTGTTTGATTTAAATAATTTCAGGCTATTTTCAGCACAAAAACAGGAAATTATAAATGTGTTTATGTAAGTTTCTTCCTTTACTGACATCTCAGGTGTCTTAATAACTGTAGTTGTTTTTATTATAGATATTGAAAACAATATTTAATGAAATAAGAGGGAATTATGCCTCCATTTCTTCCAGTATAAAAAATAGACAGACTAAAATAAGACAAATAGTTTAACTGTTTAAAGGCTGATTCTTTTAGAAGCTTGCAAATATTTTTTACTTAATTATTCTCAAAATAACAAAGCTTGTTTTCTTGTAATAATGAATTAATTTAACAGGGTTTCTGCAGGTTTCACTGAGATAAATTTAAGACTTTTTAAGAACTATTTAATGTCCTTAGTGGCAAAAAAAAAGTTCATGCACAGTTTGCAGAAGTGGTAACTGATTAAATGTTGGTTTTGTTTTGTAGTTTTTACAGCCTGATCAATATAGTTTTTCCCCAAAACAAATTTCAAAGTGAGATTAAAGTTAAATCCATCTTTATAAAAGTAATGTTAACATCATAATTAAATTTTTAAGACCTGTGAAAATCATGTTTGAGGTATTTTCAAATTATTGTATTTCTGGAATTTTTAAGATTCTATAAGGACTTGCAGAAATCCTGTTATCTAATTATCATTATTGCAAGATAAAAAATTAACTTATGATCTCGAGATAATAACATTACAGAATATTTTTATTAGTATGGCCGCTCTCGGCCTCCGTAGAATCTCTTCCTCTTCAGTTTATTGTCACAAACAGAATTAAAGGCTCAGACACACCTGCAGTTTCCTGCAGACAGGTGTGGAGGAGACAAGAGAAAAAACTCTTTTACTCAGAAAAAACTTTGTTAAAAATAAGTTTTGGTCTGAAGCGTGTCTTTAATATCTGTCTCTCTGTCTCTCTCTCGGTCTGTCTGTCTCTCTGTCTTTCTGTCTGTCTCTCAGGAATGAAGCGAAGTCTGAAGGTCGAGCTGACTTGATTCCCTCCATCAAACTTCGTCACTGTTGCCTGCTGAGGAACCAGCGCTGCATCGCTGCCTACCTGTAACCACCTGCTCACCTGCTGATCATGTGACCCGTCAGTCTGTTGTGTCATGTGTTTATTAAAGACTGAATGTTTCCTTCAGGTACGACCGTCTGCTGAGGATCAGAGCTCTGCGCTGGGAGTACGGCAGCGTGCTGCCCGCCAACATCCGCTTCCACATGTGTGCAGAGGAGGTGAGTGTGACATCACTTCCTGTTGAGTCATGCTAACAGGTCAGAAACTCTGACCTGAACAGGTGAGACGTTACAGGTCACAGTGTCGTTTTCAGGCTGCTTTCATACCTGTAGATCAGATCAGTTCAGACACACTGACAGGAGACTCTCTGATTGGACAGGTTTGATGATGTCATCCTGCATCATCATGATCCCCCCCGTAGGAAAATCAGATCCTGGTGACAGTTTAAAAAAAAGCAGAGCTGAAAAAATGAAAAAGAAAAAGATAACGAAAAACTTTAAAGAAGCAGTAAAAAGAGTAAAGATTTTAAAATAAAATTTAAAGTTCAAAAAGTTTTTTTTTTAATTAAAAGCAAAATAGAAAAAAAAAATCCCCAATAAGCAAAAAAAGGAAAAAACACAATAAAAAAAAACAAAAACAAATAATTTAAAAAACAAAGTCAAAAAATAAATTATAAAATGATGTGTGGACTGACAGCAGGTAATTCAACTCTTTAATATTTCTATTGTGTTTATTTCTGTTCTGATGTCACAAATAAATAACCGATCGACTGTAAACCAGCTGCATGTGATCAATAAAGACAAATAATCTGATATCAGGTGAGCGTCGTCCTCAGGTGTCTCACGTGACTCAATCTGCAGCAGTTTGATTGAACTGAAGGAAACAGGACAGTGATAAAAACAGATGTGAACCTGAACGCACCATGATGTAGTTGTGTGCATTCTGTGTGTTGTGTTCAGGTGCAGTGGTTCAGTCAGTATAAAAAGTCTCTGGCGTCCTTCATGCGTTCTCTGGGAGGAGGTGAAGGTCTGGACATCACGCAGGACATGAAGCCTCCAAAGAGTCTTTACATCGAGGTAATCCATTACATTTGTCTGACAGGTTCAGTTACATTACATTGAGGTAATCTATTACCTTTACATTGACAACATTTCTGTGGTTCAGATTTGCTGTTTTTTCTTTGAATGACTGATAATTTTAATGTTTGTAATGATGTTGTTTGTTTATCTGTGGTCACCTGACTGTGACATCATCGCGTTGTCCAGGTGAGGTGTTTAAAGGATCACGGCGAGTTTGAGATCGATGATGGAACCGTGATCCTGCTGAAGAAGAACAGTCAGGTCAGAACAGGAAGCTCATTCTTCTTCTACTGTTTGATTTATTTGTTATGTGTATGTCTATATTATAACTGAATCATCTTTATTATTTTGTCTGTTATCGTCGATCTTAACGTCCGTCTCTCTGTCAACAGCACTTCCTGCCGCGGTGGAAATGTGAGCAGCTGATTCGTCAGGGCGTCCTGGAGCACGTCATGTCCTGATTTCATAACCTTCATCCAATCACTGATCAGTCTGCAAAACCTCTGATTTTTAAAGCTCAAAACTCTAGATTCCTGATGTTCCCTGAATGCAGCACACACACTTTGAAAACTATATTCTGATGTAAAAAAAATAAAATAAAATTCCTTTTCTAAATGTTTTGGCTCCGTTCAGTTTGAGAAAATAGATTTTATAATAAAAACATCAATCTGGGTCAAAATTTTGTCTTAAAAAAAGTTTTTATGAACTTTGACAATAAAAACATTAAGTTACAACAACGTGATAAAACATAATTTAATGGTGTTTTCATGTTACATTATTATACATTAAAGATGTCTGTCTGTCCCACACTGGTGTCCACGGAGAGACGGACAGACAGGTGTGATTTGGTTTGTTGTACCTGAACAGGTGAATCAGAGCTGAGTGGAGGAGCAGGAGGTCTCACTCTGAGGGAAAAGTTACAGACTGAAACATGTGATGAGGACAGCAGCCGCCAAAACTCTTCACAAAAATAAAAGTCTCACTTTGACATTAAAACAACAACAATAATAAAAATAACATATAAAACATAAGGAAACATAATAATACTCTCATGGCTGAAATACTTCTCATAGTGCCCTGTGTGTGTGTGTGTGTGTGTGTGTGTGTGTGTGTGTGTGTGTGTGTGTGTGGTCAGACTGGTTCTCCTTCATCTTCACACTGAGTTTCTGTGCAGCAGCTTCAGGTGGAGACACATCCACTCATTCACACCTGTTGTTCCAGGTGAGGCTGCTGTTGACTCACCTGACAGGCCACGCCCACTACACACTGACCCTGACACACCTTTACCTTTGAGTCAAATACACATCAACACCTCACCCTACTGTTTCACCTGACATCATTTCTGACCAGCGAAATAAAATTCATACAAATTTAAATGTAGTTTTGGTGAAAATCATGAAGCTGAGATGTTTAAGATTTTTGACAAATCGAAGATTTTTTAAACTGTTGTAAAATGAATGATGACAAGAAACTACGGAGGCCCCAGAGGGACACATAGATCAAACAAATATACTCTGTACACACAGATTTTTAAAACTACACCACCAAACTACATTCAAAATATCATGAATTTTATTTTGGTGGTTGGAAATAATCTCAGTCTCCGTGTCGAATAATCAGAAAGAGCCACCAGGTGAAACGATGATTTATGAAAAACCATTTCAGCCAGTACAAAAGAAACATAAAATATCCCCATGATAAGTCAAAATAAAATCCTAATTATAAGATAAAAAGTCAAAATTTTGATGAGAAGACATAAGAATTTTTATCTGATTATTCTGACTTTCCATGGGGATATTTTTTCACCGGCAGACATGGTCTTCCATATTGATGTACTTTAATTTAGTCGGTTTAATAACTAATTACATTATTTTAGCATCATCTAACCCTGTACTGCTTTTATTGTGAAGGGCCCCATATTGAATTTCCTCCTTAAAGATTATTGATCCGTATGCTCAGTTTAACACTGAAACGATTGATTAAAAAATTAGTCCTTTAAGGGAAAACTTCTTCTCTTTGTCTCATCTGGCAGTAAACTGATCTTTGGTTTGAAGTTCAAACACAACCAGGAACTTAAAGATGTCACCTCAGGGGATTCTGGGAAACTATGAGGAGGATTTTTCACTATTTTCTGTAATTTTAGAAAGAATAAAAAGTTCCTTCCATCATTTGTCAGGGCTTCAGGTGGCGTTTGAGTCTCAGATCTGCTCTGAAATCAGATTTTTTTTTTCTGTTTTGGTTGATCGATGCTAACAGTTTCCCTCTGCTTCCAGTCTTTATGCTAAGCTAGGCTAAAGACACCCAGGCGTCTCCACGCTTGTAGGTGTTTCAGTGAAACTGCTGTCAGACGTGTGCGGTGTCACAGTTCTCAGAGGCGTTTGTTTTTCACGTAGCGAGCGATGCGGGGACGATCTCTCGCAGCAGCTTGTTGAGCGCCTTCACCTTCTCCTCCAACAGGAAGTTCTTCTTCTCTGCAGTTTTCTGCCGCTGCTCTGTGACCTGCAGCGCCTTCATCAGCTGAGAGTTCTCCACGTACAGGTCCTTCAGCAGAGCGCTCGACTTCGTGTTCTTTGACAGCTGAGACAAAAATGGCGGGACGTCAGTGTAAGCGTGGCCAAAAGTCTGTGGACAGTGAAAACCTGTGTGAGAACTGACCTGTTCTTTGAGCTGCTGGACCTTCTCCTGCAGAACCAACCGGACCCCCTTCAGTTTGGTCTCCAGATCCTCCATCCTCTGCTGCAGGGAGGACATCGCTTTCTCGTACTGATCCTGAACACAACACATACAACATACCAGCTGGCATCATCATTTGGACTTTTTTATCTCATAATTATTTTTAATTACTTTTGAAGACCCTGCAGACGCCCTGTACTCAAGACAACGCTAACGTAGCACGTTAAAAACAGTGTCTGTGACCTTTGACCTGTGTATTAACCTGTTTGAGACTGATCTGGGAGCTGCTCTGTTGAGCCTGCAGCCTCAGCGTCTCCTCCAGCTGCTGACTCCTCCTCTGCTCCTCCTCCAGTCGGCCCTGCAGCAGCTCCACCTGCTCCCTGCAGCCGTCGCCCGCCCGCTCCTGCACCTCCTGCAGCTGCCTCAGGTGCTGCACCTGCACCAGACTGAGCGCCGTGTCGGCCCGCACCGCCTGCACACACACAGACAGGAGGAGGAGGAGACACACTGAGTATGAAGCTCTGGTTTCAGGGTTTAACATCAGATCTGTGTGTGAGTCCAGACCTGGTCCTGAGCCCGCGTCCTCTCCGTCTCCAGCTCCATCAGTCTGCTCCTCAGACTCTGCTGCTCCTCAGTGAGTCTGTAGACCTCCACACTGTGGACCTGCAGCTCAGTCAGCTGAAACACACCAACAGCTCCATCAGTTCACCCTCAGTGATCTGGATCACAGTCAGACCTGGTGCAGGTGGAGGTTCTGGTACCTTGTGTTGGAGCTCCTGGTTCTGGACTCTGAGTTTGTGTGTCTCCTCCTGCAGAGTGATGGATGTCTGCTCCTCCTGCTCCTCCAGAGCCTGATGGAGCTCCTCCTTCTCCCTCATCAGCCTCCTGACGCTGCTCTCCAGCTCCTCCACCTCAAAACAAGATGTGAGGCTGTGAGTTTAACATCTGAGGAGACTTTAAAACTGGGAGGAGCTTGTTTTTACATTTTCACATCTCATAATTAAACTTTCTCATAATTTTCACTTGATCTTATCTTATAATTTCAGTTTTAATCTCTAAATTAAGACTTCCTGCTGCAGTTTGAAGACTGACATTTACTGACCTTGTTCTGAGCATCCTGCAGCTTCCTCTGCAGCTCCATCACTTCCTGGGCGTGGCAGAGTTTCTCTTGACTGACGGCGTGGAGCTGAGAGCGAAGCAGCTCGGCCTCCGACTCCACAGAGAGCAGCGACTGCTGCAGCTTCTCCACCTGATGGAGACAAACATCACACTGAGAACAGAGCGGCTTCTTCTCTCTGTGGTTTCATGTTGGTTCAGTCTGAGCTCCGATTGGTCACCTTGTTGTTTCGGTCGTCGGCGTCTCGCAGCAGTTTGTCCTTGTCCTCCTCCAACCACTGCAGCTTCAGAGTCACAGTGCTGAGCTCCGCCTCCAGCTCTGACAGACGACCCAGCTGAGGTAGAAACAAGAAGAAGATAAAGTCTGTGAGCTGTCAACACACAGCGGAATCACAGCAAGATGGCGGCAGCGGCGTCTGAAGTACCTTGTCCTTGTAGGAGCTGACTTCCCTCTGCAGCAGCTGTTTCTCCTGCGTCCACGCCGCCTGCTGCTGCAGCTTCTCTCTCTCCTGCTGCAGCGCAGCCTCCTGCAGCTGCCGCACCTGAAACCACACAATGAGGAGCTGGAGGTGACGTCTGAAGATCCTGTTTGAAAATCTTGTTGGAACTTAAACATCTACAGTTTTTAAAACACAAGGACATTAATGGAGGAGAAAGAAGAAAAAAAAGAAAATGTTCTCTACGCTCACCGATGCTCCCTCCTCCTCCTGCTCCTTGGAGACCATCGCCAGGCGCTCCCGCAGCATCCGCACCGACTCCTGGTCTCCACGGAGACGGGCGCTGAGCTCGGCATTGTCGTTGCTGAGCTGCAGGTTCCTGCTGCTCAGATCCAGAACCTCCTCGCGGTACCTGGAGTTCTGCAGACACACAGAGGAAGAGAAGGTGGAGCTGAACAGTCTCGTCTTTGCTCCTCCTCACAGAGGTCGAGGATCTTCTTACCTCTTTATGCAGCCGCTCCTCTTCTTCTCTGCTCCTCTCGTGTTCTCTCTCCATCTCCTCCAGTTTTCTCCTGACAGAAGGAACAGCACAGCTCAGATTTATTTATCACTGGAACATAATCAAACTGAAATGTTATTTAATTCCACCAAGAACCAGAGAAACTTTATTTTTCTCTAATAGAAGAAATCAAAAGTAAAACTATTTTGATAAAAGATTTTTTTGTATGGAGTTTTGAGTCAAATATCAGTTTTCTGAAAGACAAATTTGTGGGGAACATCAGAGCCCAAGAAACTGATTTAATATCAGTTTCTGCTGTTCTAAAGATTATGTTTTGGGGGGCTTTTTCCTTTTATTGTTCCAGGACAGCTGAAGATATGACAGGATGACATGCAGCAAATGGGCTGCAGGCGGGAATCGAACCAGCAACTGCTGCAGAGGACTGACAGCCTCAATACATGGTGCTCCAACTGAGCTGCAGTCTCTGCTGTTCTGAAGGATTTCCAGAATCTTTGAACCATCTGGATTAAAAGATAGATCGTCTCCTTTAATAAAATAATGATTTTTTTTATGCAGATGACACATTTATCAGGTAACATTTATGTTCCTAACATGCTGCCATGAGATCCTCATAATCTCCTCAGATTTAATGATTGTTGTTCATCATTGATCATTGATTGGATGTAAGCTGTAGTCATACCTTTTAACCTTCACCCACATTCAAGAACTACACTAATATTTATAGGCAGAGTCAGAGTAAAGACTAAAGCAACATGCTGACAAATAAAAGACGTGCACATTAAAACTCTTATTAAAAAGAGTGTCTTCTCACCTTTTCTTGGCGACATCGTCCTCCAGGTTCTGGACTTCCTGCTGCAGGACGCTCAGTCGCTCCTGAAGAGCTCCGTTCTCTGATCGAACCTCCTCCAGCTGAGTCCTGCAGCCGAGTCACAAAAATACTGCACCTCAAACAAACAGCTTTAATCAGCTGGAATTAAAATCATTTTCCAGCCAAAATTTTACTGAAATATGATGAAATAACTAAAATTGTTTGGTTAAAATTCATCTGAAGATGTTACTAATGCTGATGTAAATGAGTAGATTTGGAAATCTAAAGATCAGGTGGTTGAAGGCCTCAGTCTGCTTCAAACAAAGTGCTTGTTGGATCATTTAACAGCATCTGAAACTGAAACTGTACATTTTTATGCAGATGACACTGATTTATGTTCCCGTCCTGCCAGGAGATCCTCATATTATCTCCTCAGATTTAATTACTATTGTCTAGTATTGATCACTGGTTTGTTCAACTCTTTTTTCGATATAAATGGATGATCTATCTGGGGTCTACAGAAATGTGCTGCCTCTTATTTGTTGATGACACATGAAGCTTTAGCGCACTGATCCCAGAGACAGATGAAGAGCTGACGTCTATTTCTACAGAATCAGATCAACAAACACCAAGTCGATATGAAACAAAGGAATCATGATACTTTTAACATGAATAAAATTTATACAAAAGGAAAGGCCAGAATATTCATAGGAGTCACAGTGGATGAAATATTAACATGAACCATCAGTAGAATTCACTGATAAATCATTCCTGTATTTTAATGTTTTACTAAAGCTTACTTTTCTCAAGATTTTGCTAAAAGAAAGTTTTGAGATTGATTAGCGTTGCTAAATGATAAAAGTGTGATGTGCACCTTTCTCAGACATTCACTGAGATTCTACAAGTGACTAAGAACTTTCACTTCCATGTCAACTGTATTAAATGCTTCAAGTGCAAAGTTTTAGAAGCACAGATGAAAAGTTTCTTTTGAACATTTTGCCCTTTCTAGTCCACCGCATGTTCGTTATCTGGAGCAAACTGAGGCCAGAAAAAATGAATCTTCGTTTTGTCAAAGTGAGCTGAAATAAAAACAAGATGCATCAACACAGAATTTAAACAAACGAGTTTAAAAAGCAAACGACGAACACGAACACGATGAGACAAAGACATCGACGAACACGAACACGATGAGACAAAGACATCGACGAACACGAACACGATGAGACAAAGACATCGACGAACACGAACACGATGAGACAAAGACATCGACGAACACGAACACGATGAGACAGAAACATGGAGTGATGAAGAGTCTGTCATGCATTTGTCATTCGGTTAGAGATGAGGTGAAGAGTTAAAGCATTTCAGAGAGAGCCAATCAGACTGAAGATTCAGCCTGCAGCAGTGCATTATGGGTGTTTCATTCTGTTAGCAGAGTTTCTACCTGTGGAAAACAGTGAAAGTCTCAGTCAGATGATCGATGCGATTAGTCATTCAGATACTCAGAGTGTAAAGTGCGGCAGTAGATGGCTGTTAGTCATCATTCAGACCAGGTTCTGGATCTTTGAGTCGGTCTCATGCTCCACAAACCTGTGTGGACTGGCTGGGTCCATCACCTCCTCCAGAGCCAGGACCAGCTTCTCCAGATCCATTAACTGCTGCTTCATCTTTGTCTTCTCTTGATCAAAGTCCTGCTCAACCGTCCTCAGCTGGTTTCGGGAGTCCTGCAGGGTTTGCTGCAGGTCAAGGACCTGCTGTCTAGCCAGGTCCAGGTCTCTGTGCTTTGCTTCCAGCTGGTTGGTCAGCTGCTGAACGTTGCTGTGATGTTGATCAGACGAAGTCTTGGCTTGCCGTAAGTGTTCAGCACCATCTGCTACCTCGGCCCGGAGTCGATCCACCTCGCTGGTTTTGGCGTTAAGCTGCTTCCTGAGGTCCAGGACCAGGTCGGCGGTGTCGTTGAGCTGGGAGCTGAGTTCTCGGAGGTGGTCTCTGAGGGTGGAGATCTCCTCCTCCATCTCTACGATCTGGGTGGAGAGCTGGTCCGCCAGTCGGGTGTAGCTCCCGTTCTCCTGGCTCAGACGACAGACCTCCTCCTTCTCCTCCTCCAGACTGGACCGGAGCTGCCAGGTCCTGTTCTGCTCCTGCTTCAGAACCTCCTGCAGACTCGCCTCAGCACTCTTCTGCCTGTCCAACTCCTCAGAGACTCCGTCCAGCTCCAGCTGCAGGGTGTCCACCGCCATGGCTTGGTCCTTCAGGTCCTGAATCAGCCTGTCGCGGTCTGTCCTCAGTAGGTCCAGCTCAGCGGTCAGTCTGGACAGACTGTCAGTTTTAGTCCTCATGGCCTCCTGTAGACTCTCCAGCTCCGTCCTCAGGGAGGCGATGGTCTGTTCTCTGGCTCTGAGCTGAGCCTGCTGCTGGACGAAGGCGTTTGAAAGGCGGCTGCAGTTGTCGGCCACCACCTCTCGGTCCTGCAGGATGCTGTCAGACGCCGCCTGGACGTTCCCCAGCTCGTCTTTCAGCTGGCTCACCTGAACCAGGAGCTGCTCCTCCCTGGTCTTCACCAGCTGCAGCTCCTCCTCCACGGAGCTCCTCTCTGAGACGAGGCGTTTGTTTAAAACCTCCTGAGACTCCAGGAAGGTGATGCTCTCCTCAAGCTGGGCACAGGCCTCCTCCAGCCGGGCCTCCAGCTCAGAGCACCGCCCACGAGAAGCTTCCAGATCATCCTCTAACTGACCACAACGCTCCTCTAAACTGGCCTCTGATTGGCTTGTCTGCAGACGGCAGTTCTGTACGACCTCCTGTAAAGTGGAGACCTGCTCCTTCAGCTGACGGACCTCCTCCTCCTGCTGCTCTTCCATCCTCTTCTTCTCTGAGGAGAACTGACTGCAGATCCTGGCCTGCTCCTCCCCAACTCTCTCCTCACACTGCAGTTTCTCCCGCTCCAACTGAGCGAGCTGGTTCTCCCAGAATCCTCTCTGCTCCTGCAGCCACTGGCGCTCCCGGTGGAGCTGGTGGAGGAGGCGGCGCTGACCCTCGGCGTGCTGCAGCTTCATCTGAGAGAGCTGCTGCTCTGCCTCCTCCCTGCTTATTACAGTGAGATGTAGCTACTTACAGTGTGAAGACATGAAACATCCACCTGAACCTTTCTGGTTTTATTGGACAAAATTATATTTTGAGGGGGTTTTGATTTTTATTTTTCAATGATGCAGTTTAATATATTTTAAAGATCAGACTCCTGTCTATTAAACCTCCTGGTGATTAAATGATTAATTAAATGCAGACAGTCTTACAGAGTCGACAAAATCTTGTCACGGCGTCGTCATAGTGAGCAGCCATTTTAATTTTTAAGTGTCTCAGAGTCTCTTAATGTTGATCAAAATACACATTTTATAACCATAATTCTTATTGATCTTTGATTTAGAAGGACTACAGAGTCGACATGTTATGGCTGTGACACATCTGATAGAAATATTATTGAATGAATCTGTCTAAAAATAGAAAGTTTACCAGTGTCTGAGCAGTATTCCCGCCTTTTTTAAACCAGGAAGTGAGATTGGAGTCCTTAGGTTACAGCTGACCCTTTATATGCCTGATTCAATTGTGATTTGTTCCCGATTTATGATGAGGAATAAAACCTTGTGAGAACATTTCATCGTGTACCGCCTCCTGGTCGAAAATCTAACGCACCTGAACTTGAAGGTCTTAAATTATCGTGGGGAAAAAGACCCTGAAGACGATCAACTCACTGACACAATGGTGGACACGATCCTGCTGCACAGAGCGAGCTGTGAGGTCACTACCCACCTGACCAGCATCACTTCCTGGTCCATCTTCAGCTTCAGCTCGGCCTCCAGCTGATCCTTCTCAGCACTCAGTCTCTGCACCAGGTTACCGATCTCTCTGGCAAAGTTCTGCTCCAGCTCGGCCCTCTCGCGCTGCACCCTGTGGGGGGGCGGAGTCAGGATTCAGGATCAGAGGCTACAAACTTAACGTGTTGATGGAGCCTTTTAAAGTTCAGCTTTAATCTGAGATAAAGATTATCACTTGTTCTAACAGACAGTTTTTGTACAAATCCACCTTCCTCCAAGAACTGTCCAAACTCTGCAAAACCCAGGACAAAAACAGGATTTTAAGAAGTGAGATGTGATAAACGTGTCATCCTCTGCCGTGTCGTCTTCCTCACCTGCGCTCCTGCTCGTTGCTCCACCCTCCTCCTCCTCCATGTTGGACCTGAGTCTGCAGTTTGTCCAGCGCCTCCTTCAGCTGCTTCACCTGCTGCTCCGCCTGAGCTTTCTGCTCCTCCAGCTCACTGATCTCCAACTGACAATGAAGAACAGGTGTTAAAATACAAACAGTCACAGTTGTTGTGTTGACAAGTTTGTGACAAAAACTGAAGACATTTCCTATATTTTTATTTTTATTTTATTTTATTTCATTTTTTTTCCTAAAGTCTAGTTTTTATTTTGATTTCAGTTTATTTCAAATGTATTTTTCACAGCCAGTTTTAGTATAGTTTTCACTATAATAACTTTGGTAGAGTTTGTTTTTTATTGTATGACTATAAGATTTACTCTCCAAACATAAAACCTCGTCACACGTGGATTTAATTTCAGACTCCGCTGCTCTGTCGTCTGATCAGCTTTTTATAGATCACTGATCAAACTATTCTAGACAATTCCTGATTCAGTCGTCTTGGTGTGACAGTCTGCAGAGTAAAGATCATTTATTTAATAATCTTCACCTTGAAGGCCTGAGAGATGTCTTTACGTTCCACCTCCATGCTCTGTCTCATCAGCTCCAGACTGCGCTCGTAGTAGTTCACCTGGACGAGGACGAGGACGAGGACGAGGAAGAAGAGTTTAATATGTCTTCAAATGCAGACTGTTAATCTGCACGTGTTGCATAAATCTGTAAACTCTGTGTTACCTGCGTCTCCAGCTGGATGTTGAGCTGCTGCAGCTCCTGGTTGTGTTTCTGCTTCAGCTGCTCCAGAGCCAGTTCAGTCTGGATACTGACGGCAGGACCAGAGACGCTGTCCAGAGACCCCAGAGCTGAGACAGGGACAGGGACAGGGACAGGGACAGGGAGAGAGACGGGGACAGGGACAGAGACAGGGACAGAGACAGAGCCAGGGGCCGGGAGAGAGACAGGGACAGAGACAGGGAGAGAGACAGGGACAGAGACAGGGACAGGGAGAGAGACAGACAGGGACAGAGACAGAGACAGAGACAGGCAGGATTATTAAAGAGGTCTTAAAGAGATTTAAGCACCTCTACATCATCTGTTTGAAAGTTTTTCACTTCTGAGATCAAAGTTCTTATTTCAGTATCTGATCAGATATTTCTGTTATTTTATTTTCATGGTAGAAGCTGCAGTAAAGGAATACAAAGATCTTTAACAGCAATGATTTGATTAATTAATCAATAAGTGTTTGATCCATAAAACGTCATGATTTCTTTAAAATACGATGAAACGTGCAGCAACATGCTGCAGTTTGTTTTTCTTAAATGATGTTAGTGTTAGTTTTGATTAGTATTATTGTTTTTATTTGTTTGTTTGTTTTTTTCCTATAAGGAGAGCAGGTCCCTGTAAAAACTCATGGCTTCCTGACACATTTATTTGTTTTGTTTATTTCTTGCATTGTTGATTTTTTTTTTTTTTTTTTGCAGTTTTATATGTCTGTAAATAACAATAAATAAATCTTATTATCTTTTTAGATATCTCGACATCATTCTATTTTAATTAACATTTTATTATTTTATCCTACTTTTTACTCTTGATGATGAGATGTTGATCTGAATTTCAGTTGAAGATTTTAACAGAACTGAACTCCACTCAGGTTCGTCTGTTTAAAAAGAAAATCAGTCCAGTGCAACATTAAACTCCTCTGTCAGCTGCTTTTGATGGACAGGCATCTCAGCCAATCACACTCAAGCTTCATGGTGCGACCACACAGACGGGTTTTCACTACAAACAGTGTGTGTGTGTGTGTGTGTGTGTGTGTGTGTGTGTGTGTCTTCTCACCAGTTTTATCTGCCGGCTGCAGTTTCTTCCTGACCAGAGGAGACGAGCTGCGCTTCATGTCTGACTCGTCTGAAACACAAAACAAACAAACAAACAAACAAAGACTGTTAACAAACTTTAACACACTGATCCTTAAATTTAAATATAATACAACCATATAAATATAACATACAGATAATATAGAGAAGAGACTCACTGTGAGACATGATGAGACTGTAAACTGACTCTGACCTGCACAGATGAATGTGTGTGTGTGTGTGTGTGTGTGTGTGTGTGTGTGTGTGTGTGTGTGTGTGTGTGGGCGTGTCTGCCGTCTACCTGAACAGATCAAACCTGTTCAGCAGAGACTACAATCCTGTTAAAATCTCACTGCAGTTTCAACTCACAGCTGCTCTTTGTAAAATAAATAAATTCAGATTATTTGTTTTAATATTTTATTTTTCAAATTATCAAATATTTTTGTTTAAAGTTGTTTTTCTCCTTCATTTTGTATCAAATTTAGTTAATTAGTCATAATAATCAGAATCACAATTAAAACAGACTGCAACTGTTTTGATAATTGATTAACTGTTTTCATCATCAATCGAGTTAATCAAATAAAAATTCGTCTCTATTCTGATATTTTTCTTTTGTGGGGAATTTTATATATTTCTTTCTGACATTTCAGTAAACTGAACATCTTAAAATGTCAAAAAAAAAAATCAATATTGATGGACTTTTTTTAAAATATATTTTTGACATTTTACAGGCTAAAATGAACTAAGAATTAAATTTATTTGATCAAATTAAACATCTTTTCATTTATTGTTCAGACACATTCAGTAGCTGATGTTATCAGAGCTCGTTATGACATCAACTCTGCAGCCAATCAGAGCTCTACTTTGTGTTGATAAACAGATGAATTTGCTCCACCTTCTGTCAGAAACTTGTTACTGCACTTTAACCAACTCACTCATATTTGTGTTAGACTGTTTTTTTCCTCTTCATGAACTCAGAAGTCTTGATCTGGTTTTAAACAGAAAAGTTTCATCTTCATCAGGAAAAAAAACTTTGGTGGAATCAGAGAAACACGAGTCGATTCTATAGTTTGTGACTGATTTTAGTTTCATAATTGAAATATTTTGAAATGCTGTGCGTTATCATGTTGTTGTGTTACCAGAGTCTGACTCGGCGCTGTCGGAGCGTTGTTGGCTCCAGCTCAGAGCGTTGCCGTCGTCTCCTGCAGCTCGTCTGGACTTCCTGTTGCTCCTCTGACTCTTCAGCAGCTCCAACTCTGAGCTCAGCTCATCATTTCTGTCCCGCAGCTCCTGAACACAACACAACCCCACGCACCCACACACACACACACACACACACACACACACACACACACACACACACACACACACACACACATACATTCAGGATCTACAGCAGAACTGTACATGAATCTACCTGCATGCAAACAAACACCAACACACACAAACAGCAACATTTCCATGGCAACCAGAGACGGAAACTGATTTTGCATCATTTTTATCATTTCAGCAGCCAATGAGGCTGTAATAATAATTCTGATCAGAGTTTCTGTAGTCACTACAGCTGCTGGTGGACGCTGTTCTCCCATAATGCAATGCACAACAGATGGAGGCTCACAGCTCTTAATTCATTATTAATTATAAAATATTTTCAGTTTTCATTTTTTTCTAATTTAACAAATGATTATTTTATTAAATGACCTGCATGTGTCCTCTGTCTGTTTCTCAGAAGTTGATTTATCTGTTTGCTCTTTAATAACTCAGAAATATCAGCTGACAGAAGTGATTCTTCTTGAAAAGAGAAAAAAATTAAATTAATTAATTGATAAAAATTAGACAAGAAGCTGCAACAAAACAACCGAAACAAACCACAACATTTATAATAAGGACCTGAATCTTTGTTAAACTCTCTCTCAGGTGTCAGTGAACTGATTCTCACCTTGATTTTCTGTTGAACCAACACGAGGCGTTCAGGTGCACAAACAAAAACAGACATTAAAACGTCTCCACCTCCATCAGACCACTGAACATGTTTCACTTTATCAACATGGAGCTGATTCAGTTTACACTGACTAAACAAAAATCTGGATCCTTCAGCTCAGTCTCACTGACAGACTGTGAGACGACTGGATTATTCTGTCAAAACGTCCACGGACACCAATTTGTTTTATAATATTTGGGCATTTGAACTTCTGTCTAATCTAAAAACAAGAAAACATTTAATCAAAGTTGAGTTCTTAAAGTTTCAGTTGCGACGTGTCTGCAGGTGGAGAGACAACTGAGAAACAAACAGATACTGAAAGACTCTGCAGACAGCAGAGGAAATACAAGTTAAAATAATGAACATGAATTAAATTAAAGACTCTCTCTCTCTCTCTCTCTGTGTGTGTGTGTGTGTGTGTGTGTGTGTGTGTGTGTGTGTGTGTGTGTGTGTGTGTGTCTCTCACCCGGCACTGCAGCTCGTATTCTTTGACGATCTCAGAGAATCGCTCCTCATGACTCAGACCTGATCCTGCTGCATCCAAACTGCCAAACTGTCAAACAGTTACTGGTTTAATGAAGCTGTCAACCAATCAAAAGTCATCTTCATCACTCAGCTGATCAAAAGTCATCTTCATCGATCAATCGATCAAAAGTCATCTTCTTCAGTCGGAGTGAAGAGTGAAGAAGATGAGATGAATGAAGTGAAGTCAGAGAGGAAACGTTCATCAATTATTGATCAGCTACAAGGAGATGAGTCACCTTACACCACACAGAGTGTGTGTGTGTGTGTGTGTGTGTGTGTGTGTGTGTGTGTGTGTGTGTGTGTGTGTGTGTGTGTTCATGTTCTTGTATCTCTGTGAGGACTAATGTTACACTCTGACTATGGGGACATTTTTTGGTCCAGTTACAAAACACTAATTAAAACTGGTTCATACTGGTTTACATCCCAGTTAAAACTGTATTAATGAAGCTGAACAGCTGCTGCGTCCCCATCCAGCAGAAACCATCCAGTGGTTGATGTGGAGTCGTGTTTGTGTTTGTGTTTTTGGTCTCCTCCACCTCCTCAGTGAAATCTCTGTGTCTTTAGCAGCTAAATGTTCCTCTGTGTTCACCGGCTGCTCTCTGACTGTGTCCGTCTGCCGTTTGACGCCCAGCAGGTTGTGTTCGGTGAGTTTAAGGGCCTTTTCACACCTGCCTTGTTTGGTCTGGTTAAAACTGAATTTGGTCTGTTTGCCAGCTGTTGCTGGTGTGAAAGCTGTCAATCTAACCCTGGTACGACCAAAGAACTGGATCGAGTCTGGCTGAAAAGGTGGGTCTCTGTGTTCAATCCTGGTGGGGGTTTATGCACTGATGATGCAGCATAACAATCACCAAAACTGTCCAATCAGCACGTTACCTGGTGTGAAAACACCTTTACAAACAGCTGCTGCTGGAAACACGCAGACTGAAGCAGAAATATGCTGCAAAACCAAAAAAGGAGCTAAAAGAGGCCAAAACGCTCCACAGAGATGGACATGATTCTTTACTAAAGACTTATAGGTACATTTATACACTGTGAACAGAAAAGATAAAGATGATGTGATTGATCAGCCATCAGTCATTATCAGCTGATATTCGCTCTAAACAGTTGGATTGGTGGTTGTGTATGAGGGCCAATCAGAAGAGCCGAGCAGATGATGAAGCAGCCGCGTCGAAAATGAAAAACTATCAAGTTTGAATGTTGGCAGAGTTTCTATTTGATGAGGACAGAAGACTCAGAGGACAGTCTGCCACCACACAGGGATGATGCATTCAAGTGCACCTCATAAAGTCAGTAACCTGCGGTTTTAAAGACTCAGAAGTGTTGAAGCTGATAAGAACCGATTCATTAAAAGTGTTTTGTTGTTTTGTGTGTTTGTTGTCGTGTGTTGTGTTACCTTGTCGTGCAGCAGCTGGTCCAGGTCTCTCTGCAGTTTGTTCACTGAACTTTCTGCTTCAGTCAGTTTCACCTTCACGACACTGAGCTCCTCCTCCAGACGACTGTTCTCCTGAACACACAACACTTTGATTTAATATTACATATATAATATTTGTATTTCTGTTCACATTTAAATCAGCAGGACACGAAACACTGACTGTGGAGCTTCACACACTCAGCAGCTGCCTCTTCAAACATCAGTTTAAATGTGTTTTCTCTCAGTGGAGAAAATTAAAATGCTGTTTGCAGTTTTGTGGCAGGTGTGGAGTTGAATGGAGTCGAGGTGAGCTCACCTGTGTGGCGCCGCAGAGCTCCTCCTGCAGCTGCGTCTCCTGCACTCGGAGCAGCTGCAGCTCCTCCTGCAGCACGCTGCGCTCCTTCTCCACCTGCTGCAGCAGAGCCTCGCTCTCCTGCTCCGACTGACTGCGCAGAGCCGTCAGCCTATCACGGAACTCCTGCTCCAGGTCCCTGCCAATCACAGAGCAGCTTGTCAACCTTTAGCTTTTTATTTAGGGGCGGGGTTTATGTCCCTGCAATGACTGCAAGATCAATATCTTTATCTTTATTTTCAGTATTTATGACTGTGTTTGAAGTAAAGGTAAAGCTAACGTTAGCTCCTGTGTTCTGTGAGCTAAAGTTCACTCCCTCAGTTCTCCTCAGTTCTCCTGAGGGAGTGATACATCACTCCTACAGAAATGCTCTGAATTTGAAAATGTGCAGATTTTCAAATAATTATAAAAGTCTATTTTCACTCAGATTTTGTGGACACTAAACCTTGATAAATATATTATGCATTTTTAATATTTTAGAAAACTTAAAGATTGCAGTAAGCCTCACTGTAAAATCAATAGAATGTGTTCAACTCTAGTAACAACATAAAGAAAAGACACATCTGAAATTTGAGTTGTGGTCATTTCTCTACAAAAACAAGCAACATTTGATCATTTTATAGGTTTTTCATTTTTATTTTTATTTTCATGTAGAAACAAGTTTGATGGTATTTTAGACAAACTTATCTTATTTATATCAGAACAATCAAAACATGACTGTAATTTAGATTTGTAGTCTAAATCACACTATTGGTCAAAACTTAAAAATATCAAAAATTTATCTCCCTTAAGCCAGCAGCTGCAGTCCAGTAAAAACCAGTAATACAGTAGTATAAACCAGTATTAAACCAGTATAAATGAGTGGGTCTGACCTGATCCGGCTCTGGTTCAGGGTCTCCATGCTGGCGTGGCGGTCGTCCACCTCTCTGACCAGCTGCAGGTTCCTCTGATCAGCCAGATCGAGGTCGGCCTTCACCTTATCACGCTCCCTGCAGGCCTGCTCCGCCACCATCCTCAACACACACACACACACACACACACACACACACACACAGACACACAGACACACACACACACACACACACACACACACACACACACACACACACACACACACAGACAGACAGAGACACTCTTAAATGATGCTTCTTCACAGGTTCACAACTTTTGCTCAATAAATGAGTATTTTATTGTTGTTCTAGTGCAGAACTCTTTACTGCAGCGAGGTGAGAACTTTCACTTTCATTCACAGAACATCAGTAAAAATATTTCTCCTCAAACAAAATCCAGTTCAGTATGAATAAAAATAAACACACTGAATCTCAACGTTCATACTCTTCATCTCCTGAATCATTTCAGATTCATTTTCTGGATTTAAACTCAACATGTTTGGACAGAAAAACAAAACATCAAACTTTGGATAAAAGAAGATAAATGTATAAATTTAAACTTCTGATTTGAATCAGTTCATATGTTCCTTTTAAAAAACTGTCTCTTGCCGATTTCTGCTGGTTTAACTTTGCCACACTGGGAATCGAGAACTGGTTCCACCTTTTGGAGAACAAAACATGTCCTCAGTCACAACCTGCATGATCAATAATTATCGATATCGATGGATATGAAACTTGACTATCGTGACGGGTTCTTCAGCTGTATCAGCCAGAGGACACGTCTGACCACCTCCATCACTGACGCTGTCTGTGTTTCTAACATCCTACTGGTCTCACTGGTTTCTCTGCAGACACAGCTGCCCTCCAGCAGGGGGAGCTCTCCTGGACAGACACGCACAACACAACACGTCTGTCCATACAGAGAAGTTGATCAGATGTGGACTCGACCTTTGACCTCCAGCAGCTGTGAACTGGTTCATGTTGAACATCAGAGGATGTGACATGAAATCACTGCGGGTCCACTGACCACAGTCTACTGGTCCTACTGGAAACCAGTATCACAGTCTGTTTGGTTCTGATTCTAGCAAATGTCACATCATCATGATTTTATTTACTTATTTTTTAAGTGAAAATTAAAACTGTGATGCAAAAATCGCAAATCATATCGCATTATACGTAAAAATAATCACAATATGATTTTTTTTTTATCATATTATGAAGCCGTACTCCACAGCATGTTCTCATTTTACTGTTCGTCTAAAGGAATAATCCATCATTTATTTATAGAAATCCTTTTTCTCTCTCTGACATCAGTTTTAGCTCTGTGGTTAGCCTAGCTTAGCACACAGACTGGAAATAAGTGGAAACTGTTAGCCTAGCTTTGTCCAAACAGAAAAACGACACATTCCCAAACCCGTCTGTTCTGTTAGCTAACAGGAGGCAACATGTAAATCAGCCATCGACCCCTCCTGGACTCATCCTGTGGGTCTAATGACAACACACTGTGATCAATATATTGTGATCAATATTCAGATCAATGCTCAGCCTGAGGTGAAACAAACTAAACAACAGAGAGAGCAGAAGACAAACACAGTTAATCATCATCATCAACAATAACAGAACTGTTTGTTTGTTAGTTTGAGACGAATCAGATTCTGAACTGAGTGAAAAACAAAATCCTCTAAATTTGATTTATAAACGGAGCAAAAGAAGGAGTTCCACCAATCACATCAGTCCCTCAGGCGAACCTTTTGTACGTTATATATTCTATAGTTTTGTGTTTGCTTGAGTTTGTGTAAAACCCCCAGGTGAAGATTTTATTTAGAATTTTTGTAATATCAAGCTCGTCAGGTAAAGTTACCTATGGAGGCCCATTTCTGCCACTGGAAGAAAAAATATCACAAATGTTACAATTATGAGATTTAAAAAAACAACAACATAATTTTGAGATAAAAAATCTAAAGTATGAGATGAAAAGTCATAATTTTGACTTTTTTAATCATCATTATATTTAACCTCATGGTTTCCATAGTTACCCAGAAGACGTATGAGATTGTTTTTATTCTCACCAGAACTAAATTTGCTACTTTTTTTTTTCAAAAGCTCCTGGAACGTCATTATAAAAAACTAAAACCCTCACAACATCATCACAATTTTATTTTATTTTACTTTCAAAAGCTGAAATCAGACGTTTTTGGCTGCAACGATCAAAAAAGCCTGAAATCCTGTCGGGACTGAGTTTTTTCACTTTCTCTGAACCTTAACACGTTTTGCATAAAAGCTCTGGTTTCTTCCGATGTTCGTGCAGCTGCTCTTGACTGACTTTATAAAACTTCTGTCTCCAGAAGACAATAAAAAAACCTACTGCAGGTGTTGGATCTCGTTCTTGTAGGAGATGAGCGCCGCCTGCTGGATGGCGTTCCCGCTGACCAGCAGCTCGTTGTCCAGAGCCAAAGTCAAGTCGGCCAGACTGAGACGCTCCTCCAGAGGGAAGTCCAGAGTCTGCAGGGGGACAATAAAAGACACTGATAAATACATCTACAGCGCATCTGCAGCTCTGCTGGACCAAAGATCTTCAGTTTACTGTGAGAAAAGAGGAAAGAAACTTTTCACATTTAAGAAGCTGAAATCATATGAGATGACTCCTTATGTGGTTGTTAGCGACGCTGCAGACTTTCAGTCTCGTCTGTTTCTGCAGCAAAGACAAATTCTTCTGCAGTGATTATTATAATTGGAGTTTCAAAATTGTTCAAGTCCAATCTTGGCTTGAATTACTGACAGTGTTAATCACAACCATGTTTAAACGATTTGTCCAGCTAACAGACGAGTCCAGAATCTCCTCAGACAGAAACAAACTTTCTCTCCTGTCAAAGGTGAGAATCGTCTCCTCTGGCTGTGTTTCCTCTCAGACAGGACTGTGATAGACGGACGGACGGACGGACGGACGGACGAAACCTGAGCTCGAGTTCAGCCTCCAGAGGAGTTACAGAGGAATGAGGAGGAGCTGAGCTCAGTGTGGGAAAACCCTGAACCTCAGAGCAGCAGAGAGAAACCACAGGACTGACGAGGAGGTCTGGCCCGAAACTCAGTGGGAGATAAAGACGGTTCATCGAGGAAGTGGTGTAACAGACAGGAGGAGACGAGACGGAGACAAGACGGAGACGAGACGGAGACGAGGAAAATGTCCTGTGAGTGTGACACAGAGCTCGTCTGGTTCTGTCGATCTCACCAAAATATTCTCATTTACACCTGAAACCTGGAATCACCTTTAATGCTCAGTTTCCTTTTTCATGTATATGCATATATTTTAGGCTTTTTACACCTTTAATGTGTAGAACAGCTGAAGATATGACAGGAAGTGGCAGGAGTCGAACCCACAGCTGCTGCAGAGGACCCGCCGCCTCAGGACACGAGCTGAACACTCAACCAACTGATTCATTTTTTATTTTAAAATGTCTAAAACAAGTCAAAATAAAATCTCTTCAGTCACTGCTGACAGAAATTAATAACTGAAACTGAACATTTTAACACATCAGGAGAGAAAAAGATGACAAAGGAAATGAAGAAGAAAAGAAAAGATGAAGACAAAAGACAATTATGAAGAGGACGACAAGGAAGAAAAAACAGACAAAGGTGAACAAGAGGACGAAGAAAAAACAAAGATAAAGAAAATGAAGACAATGCCAACAAATATGAGCAAAAAGACAAAGACGAAAACAACAAAGAAGAAAAAGACAGAAAAAGGAAAAAGACAACAATAATGAAGGAGACAAAGAGAGGATGAAGAGAAAGACAAAGGTAAAAGACGAAGACAAAGACAGGGTGAAGAAGACAATAATGAAGAAGAAGAAAAAGACAACGACAAAGAAGACAACAACAACAACAAGGAACAAGAAGATGAAGAGGACAAAGGACAAGACAAAAATGAAGAAGACAGACACTAATACAGAAGACAGAGGATGATGAAGAAGACACTGAAGACGACAGCAACAAATACGAGCAAGAAGTCAAAGAGGATGAAGAAGAAGACAGAGGATGAAGAAGAAGAAGACAGAGGATGAAGAAGACGACAGAGGATGAAGAAGACGACAGAGGATGAAGAAGAAGACAGAGGATGAAGAAGACGACAGAGGATGAAGAAGAAGAAGACAGAGGATGATGAAGAAGAAGACAGAGGATGATGAAGAAGACAGAGGATGATGAAGAAGACAGAGGATGAAGAAGAAGAAGACAGAGGATGAAGAAGAAGAAGACAGAGGATGAAGAAGAAGACAGAGGATGAAGAAGAAGACAGAGGATGATGAAGAAGACAGAGGATGAAGAAGAAGACAGAGGATGATGAAGAAGACAGAGGATGAAGAAGAAGAAGACAGAGGATGAAGAAGAAGAAGACAGAGGATGAAGAAGAAGACAGAGGATGATGAAGAAGACAGAGGATGAAGAAGAAGACAGGATAATTTATGTTGCTGTTTCTGTTCAGTTTGATTTTATGTGGAATCATTATGTGAGTAAATATATTCACTTTAACTGTTAACAGTTAATTAAATGTTCAAATTCAAGTTCTCATTTTCTTCAGCAATGAAAAAATAAAGACATTCTTTAATGTCCTCAATCTTTATTTTGTGTTTCTTTGTTAAAAACCTGTGATTCAGGCACCACTTAGGAACCTGGACCGTTTTAAACTAGCAGTTTAGCAACAGTGTTGGAAAAACCCCAAATGATACCATACAAAGGTTCTGCTGGGGACCAGAACCCAAACTGTATCGATCTAAATGTGAGGGGCGTCCAGCCCGTCTCAGCACTGACCTGCAGGATGTCCCGGCTGTTCCTGATGCCCTCCTCCGTCCAGAGGGCGATGACCCGCTCGGGGCTGCTGCATCCCGAGCCGTCGTCCAGCCGGCTCAGGACCCTCTGACCCACCGTGGCCGTCAGCAGGGAGGGCGAGGCGGAGCGAGCCGAGCGCTCCTCCGACACCGCCTGAGACTGCATGAGACAAGAGACCAGAGACGGATGTCAGTCCACCTGACAGGAGAAGACGAACAAGTTGGATTCAACAGTGGAGCAGGTTCTCCAGACTGAGAGCTGGAACACAGCAGGACTGAACAGATTCCTGCTGCTGCAGGCTGATGTTGTAACATTTAATCTGGATTAGCCTCCTTTCACTCAGAGACATGAGGGACACGAGGGACACGGGGGACACGAGGGACACGAGGGACACAAACACCAGTTCAGAGCTGGGCCGTCCACACAGGAATATTACACATTCCTGATTGGACCAGTTTTAGATGCGATGTCTCACAGGAGGGACGCAGGAGGACAGGCAGAGCGAGGGGTGCTGAGAGAAAGACCCAAACACTGGGTCGTGACCCTCAGGTGGGTCACAGGAGATTTTATTTGGGTCACTAAATAAATATAAGACTACTGAAGAAATTCAGGACATTTAAGATTCGTAACTGCAGTAAACCTTTTAATAAAGTTTTTAAAGTGTGTTCATTCTGACTAAATACACTGATTTAGCTGTAAAAATTAAAAAGTGGAATAAACTCAAAATTGCAAGGCCAAACAAGTTTTTCTTTTGTTTGTAAACCTCAAAGATACAAGTTTATCTGGAGAAAAAACAAGTCATCTTAATTAAAGATTATACATCAGAACTTATTTTTTTTAAGTTTGAGTTGGGCTGAAAACTCACAAATCTATGGCAGTGAGTTGCCTTGAAATTTTGAGTTGTCTCAACATTTTGAAAAGTGTCTATATGCATGCACCCGGATAAAATGAGGTGATGCTGAAATGTCAGTAAAAACAATCAGGAACGTTCATTTATGCATATATTGCATGCATATAGTTTCTGCTTTAATTTGATTGGCCAGGATCATTAATTTCTAATAATTAACACTTTTCTGAAAAATCTGACTCATGCAAACTAACTGTGCTGCTGATGATGATGTGTAGAGAGTCTGAGGGATCATTTTCAACCTGCTAATCAGATCTAAGATGAAGTGTTCAGATGTTTAAATCACCTGAGTGTAGCAGGAGGTGGAGGTGAAGGCGGCCGTCCTGTCAGTCTTCACCCACGTTAACAAACCACAGCCTGAGATCAGACCTGACGTGCAATACATGATGATTTCTACCTGTCTGTCTGTCTGTCTGTATGAACCACCAGCTACCTGCTCTCCACCTGCACCTGGGCCAAGTCCCTCCCACCTGATTGGACTGATGACTGACAGCTGCAGCAGAGCCTCCTGATTGGACTTCCTGCTTGTTGGTGCATTCAGGAGCTCCTCGTAAACTCAGAAACTCTCTCTGGTGGGAAATGTGTTGTAGTTCAGTTTTAAATATGAAAAGGAAGAAATTAACATCAGGAAAGTAACTGGTGTTCTAAATGATCTTTTATCAGTTTTTGTTGTATCTGTTAAATAGATTCATCTGAAGATATATGGTTTGGTGGAAATTTACAACATTTGAAACTGAAACTACATTTTTGTGCGTTTGATAACAGAGGTATTAAAAAATAAAAATAATTCTTCCCACAACATTAGCTTCTCTAACAGGCTAACATCGATGTTAGCTTCTCCAGCAAGCTAACATCGATGTTAGCTTCTCCAGAGAGCTAACATTAATGTTAGCTTCTCCGACAGGCTAACGTCAATGTTATTTTCTTGAACAGGCTAACATCGATGTTAGCTTCTCCAACAAGCTAATGTCACCTGCATTTTTTGTATTTCTTTCACACAAACAGAACAAGAGATAATATTTGGTTCATATTTTCTTACCTGACAAACAACATTACGTTCAAACTACTTAAAGTCTTGAGCAGAGAAAAATGCGTATTTTCAAATCTGGTCATTTTAGCTCTAATTCATATTTTAATGTAACCACATTGTTTGTGTGTGTGTGTGTGTGTGTGTGTGTGTGTGTGTGTGTGTGTGTGTGTGTGTGTGTGTGTGTGTGTGCATCAGTGTGTGTCTGACCCTGTGCAGCGCCCTCTGCAGGTCTGCTGATCGTACAGGGGTGGAGCAGGAGACAGGGGCAGAGCCACGCAGAACCTTCTGGAAGTCCCTGATGCTGACTCTGCCGTCCAGGTCGGCGTCCAGCTTCCTGAGCAGCACGTTCAGATCCTGTTTGAACATTGACACCTGATCAGAACACTGGATGTCCTCAAATAGTGACCGGGGTCAGTATCTGAAACAGGCCTTTATTTTTAATTAACTCTGTCTGATAAGTATAATTGGTCATATTTTAGTGCAAAGTTACCACATTATGCTGTTAATACAAACTCAAGACTTCCTGTATCTGTTTCAAATTAAAAGCCCTCTCTCCATTTCTTAATAGGGCCGCAATTAATGTTTATTTTCATTATCAATTAATCTGATGATCATTTTCTCAATAAATAGATTAAGTGTTTGCGCTATAAAATGTTGAAAATATTGAAAAAAAACAATTAATCTATTATCAAAATAGTTGGCGATTAATATATAATATAATAGTTAACATCTAATCAATTAATCATTGCAGCTCTATTTCTTAACAAGGCTTTTAATGTGAAACATTTGCAGGAACATGTTAGGTAAAACTTGCGAGGTTCCCATACAGAATTTGAAGTGTAGCTCTGCCATCTTGTGGCCGAGATTTTAACAGACACACACACAGTGACTGAAATCAGAAAACATCAATTACAAACAACAAGGTGTTGAAAATAGCATGAACGTATTGTTGAATTTGTTAAATTAAAGTGATGGATATGAACATAATACTAAGCACGCACATTACAGAGGCCACTGCGAGTTTATCCACCCGCGTATCCACCAGATTTTATTCGAGTCCCAGCTTTTATCTGACCACTGTTTCTTTTATTTGAGGAAATACAGTGAATCATATTAAAGTTCCTCCTGCAGGTGGTGGGCGGGGTCTGTCTCACCTCTGTGTTGAGCTGCTGCAGGCCCAGGTGATCACACACTGTCGTCAGGACGTCTCCACCTCCTCCACCTCCTCCAACAACAACTCCCAGGTCCACCGCCTCCTGCTGAGGACCTGAAAAACACATTAATATTAATATCTCATGACCCATAAAGGAAACAACTAGATACAACAGAACTGGCTGTGAGTTTAAAACCTCAATCACTTATAAAAATGTGAAGACAAAGTGTAAAACTCAAACCACCAGATTGGAAGATGTTGTCACTCCAATATATCGTCAGATATTTTAATACAGGAAATAAAAACTATTTGAATGTTATTATCTGGGACAGAGTTTAATACACGATCATAATATCTACAGTCAATCAATAAAGGCAGAAACATGACATAGAACATTTACAGAACTTCATTTCAATGGTCAAAAATCTCCTTCCACATCAAAACTATTGGAGACAGTCCAGGTGCATTATGGGTAATGTAGGATCCAGTGTTTTTCAGTTGGAACCGTCCAGACATGTTATCTAGATAATAAATGATTTGATCTTAACTTTTTGTTTATACATGGTATATTTAATGAGTCCTCATATTAAACACTGCACAGTCGTCATGGTCTCATGAATGTTTATAATGTATAATAGCATGTGACACCTTTTAATTCTGTCTATTTATTCTTTGTAAATATGTGTGACTACATGCACTGTTTGAGGATGACGCAACAGCAATTTTGTGCACAATGATAATAAAGTTCTTGAATCATATTAGGGTTGGAAGAATATATCGTCCATAAACAACGGTTCGAATCCATCGCATCACAACGAGAAGTCAGACTGAACCCAGTGTGAGTGTGTTCACATCGAAACTTCTGTCAGAGGAGAACACAAGTTATCAATAAACAATCAATAATCAATAAACAGCACAAAGTACCTTTACTCTGAAAGTCTGGCTGCATGTTCTCCTTCTGACTTCCTGCCTCCTCGTCAGATTTCAGGCTCTGCAGAGAAAACATGGAGGTCAACGACAGCCTGTGTGTGTGTGTGTGTGTGTGTGTGTGTGTGTGTGTGTGTGTGTGTTAACCAGCCCGTTAAACTAGTCTAAACTAACAGCAGAAAGTGTGTGAGCAGCGTGGGTGAGAGCATGCTGGGAGAAAATTATGGAAGTGTGTGCATGTGTGTGTGTGTCTGCGTGCGTGCATGCATGCGTGTGTGCATGTGCGTGTGCGTGCGTGTGTGTGTGTGTGTGTGCGCGCGCAATGATGCCAACAAACCAAACAGTGATCAGAAGGAATTTCTGAGCGGTCATTACTTCTGCTAGACTGAACATATTGTGTGTGTGTGTGTGTGTGTGTGTGTGTGTGTGTGTGTGTGTGTGTGTTCAGTGTATGGACCCCTGGTTGTCACGCTAAAGAGCTTAGCATGTAGCCCGCGGCCCCCCGTCTGTCAGGACGTGTGTGGGAAACTGAACCTGTGACTTTTCTCTCACAGCAACAACTGATCAGACGATTCAGTTGAACTTTTTTTGTTTTTGTGAAATTAACAAGAAAAAACAGATTTTCCAAAAACACTCAAGTGTTCAGAGGTAACACCACACTGCTACAAGTTAAAGTCCTGCACTCAATCTGTTACTTCAGTCAAAGTATGTGAGTATATTCAGGAAAATCCACTTAAAAAGTATTCCGCAGTAAAAGTACTGTGTACTCTCTGACTGTTGATCTATTACCTTATATTGCACTTATTCCCAATCACTGGATCATGACCCACAGGTGTTTTGCTAATTTAAGATTTATATCTGCAGTACAGCTCTCAGTAAGCAATTAAAATGTGTATATTGTTGATCACAGTCCAAGACGACGTCCTAAAATGTCTTGTTTTGTCCAAAATACAAAGATATTCAGTTTACTGTCAGAGAGGAGTAAAGAAACCAGAAAATATTCACATTTAAGAAGCAGAAATCAGATACGTTATACGTTTTATTTGTATTTTAGATATTCCATCAGCAGTAACTGAACGTTAAACTGTAAAATAAAGCAGAAACCTGAAAGTACAAACAGAGACGCAAGAAAGAAACTAAACTTCAGACCACAGAGACTCAGTTAGACACTACAGAAGTAAAAACATCTTTCTGTCTGCTCTCCTGCACACGACCGGAGTCTCAACCTTCCAACGCCCATCAGAAAATAACCGAGAGGCCATCAGGTGTACTGACAAGCTATTTTTAACATGTTCAGGTGTGTTTAAAAATCCTGCATATTCTCATTTGAGCTGCAGGGGACCGACTGCACACCTGCTACTTCTCTCAGCCAGGTAATAAACTCACTGTATGCTGCTGGTCACATGTCATGTGACGCAGAGGCACAATCCAAACTGATGAGTGCTGGACAGAAGAACAAATACGAAAATCAAAGAATAGTTTCTGGTGTTAGGATTTATTTTTTGATTCAAGTTTAATGTTTAAAAGTTCAGTTTTATTTAAATACACACTTTTTTCATCCAAGTTTTGAGCTGCAGTTTGTTGCTGTTACCATGACTACCTGCAGGTGTCGCCAAATCAGCAACTTCCCTCTGTCTCTCTCTCTTTCTCTCTTTCTCTCTCTCTCTCTCCCTCTCTCTCTCTCTCTCTCTCTCTCAGGCTGGACGTTTTTGTGATGCAGCAGGTTTAAGGAAACAGTCAGAATGTGTGTTTTGTTATTAAGTTCAGTGTGTGTGTGTGTGTGTGTGTGTGTGTGTGTGTGTGTGTGTGTGTGTGTGTGTGTGTGTGTGTGTGTGTGTGTGTGTGTGTGTGTGTGTGTCCCAGAGGAAACACACAGCCTCCATGAATGAACATTAGTGTTAAATATTGAACAGTGTTGTATAACTGTTCTCACTGACTGACTCAGGAACATAATAATTTTTGAGCTCTGACTTTGTTCATTAAAATCTCTTAAAGCGTCTTGAAATAAAACAACCAAACTCCACCTGAACCTGAAGACAGGAGCTGTTGGTCTACAGCTGCCTCCATCTGTTAGTGTTCAACACGTTAGTCTGGATGTGAACTAACGTTACCTGCTGCAGATGCAGGCAGCTGTAGAAACTCACCTGTTCTGTGAGGTAAATGACCGACTTTGTCGTCGGATCCTGGAACGATGGAACAGCTTCAGCTCCTGGTTGTTGACTTTTTCAGATTCAAAGAGGCAGATGAAGCAGAACAGAAATGTTTTGTTTGGTGAAAACTGACATGTATTTTATGATTGGTTAACAATTAAACCCAATTCAAACCACTTCACGCTTATTGTCCTTTAAAGTTTATCTGCATCTGCACTGATGTGATTTCTTATAATGTCATCTTATCCTCATTTTGTTTTCAAGTTTCTGAACTCAGTTTGTGGTCCATAAGTTTTTATTTCAGGAAAAATTATGAATAAGTCATCATGTTGTAAAACATTTGTAATTTTTCTGAGCAGGTTTTAAAGCTGATCAAAACTTTCATTGACACCACTGACATGATGTGAAGCAGTGGCCTGAATACGTTCCTTCATCATCATCTCCTGCACACAGCTCTGTGCGTGTGTGTGTGTGTGTGTGTGTGTGTGTGTGTGTGTTAGTCGCTGCATGCGGTCCATGATGTAAGAAAAGGAGGTTAAAGCTGCTGTGAAAAATTCAGCAGCAGCAGATCAATTATTAACCTGTCAGTGTTCAGAGAGTTAGCTGCACAGTTAGCCTACATCTGTCACACTGTGTTCACCAGCTAACATGACGAGAGGCCACACACACACACACACACACACACACACACACACACACACACACACACACACACACACACACACACACACTCTCTTTCTCTCAGGAGGTTAGTTTCTGGATGGTGTGTGCGTCCTGAAGTCTTTACATTAAATGTCTTTGTCAGTCCATTTTTTCCTCGTTACACAAAAACTGATCTTTAAATTTTAAAAAAGTTTTGACTACAGACTGTAAATAAAGATGGCTGCTGTTTCTCCTCTTCCTCCGATAGCTGCCATCTTGTTCTGGTGATGTCATTTGGAACCAGAGTCTGTGCAGTAGCCGCAGTACCGAGGCCCCGCCCACACAGCTGGAGTCAATAGCGAGCAGAGCTCAGCTGTTAATCGTGACATGACACTGGGCATGTAGGCTGATTCTGATTACTTTTATTAAAAACATACAACCGGTGCAATCAAAACTTTGTTAATAAATGGACTGTAAGTTCAGAAGTGTCTGAAGTCTTTTTGGAGCAACACAAAGCAAACACACTCTGACCTGTCTGAACATTATGAATCCCATTTAAAACCTGTTTCACAGCCATACTGGCAAAAACCAGTACGAGCACAACGCTTTAGCATTAGAGCCAATTCATTCAAAAAAAAGATTAAAAAAGGTACCGTTGGGTTCTGGTACCAAATTCCAGGTACTGGTACCAGTTTGGTTCAAATAGGATGAACTCTCGCCTCACTGTTCTGACTGAATGAGCAATATATAACCTCTGTATGGTGATTCGTGTCGTAGGACTCAGATCAGGAAATCTGAAGGAAATCCAGCCGGTAGATGTTGAGAGATCTGACTGTGGACCCCTCTCTCTCTCTCTCTCTCTCTCTGTCTCTCTCTCTCTCTCTCTCTCTCTCTCTCTCTCTCTCTCTCTCTCTCTCTCTCTCTCTCTCTCTGTGTGTGTGTGTGTGTGTGTGTAAGCCCTTTATGTAACTGACTAAATGCTGCAAAATGTTAAGTATTTACAGAGATTTCAGCTGCTGGAGCCACAGTGACAACTGGGTGAGAGACACCCACATTCAGCAGAGAGAGAGAGAGAGAGTTAGAGTATTTAATCTCTGGGCAGCACAGAGACCAGTTACATAAAATCTCTTCAATATTTTAAACAGACACACAGAAAGTAAAGTGGAGTCACTGTGATGTCACAGCAGACTGAGATAGAAACACACACCGTTTACAGTTTAACCATCAATCAGATCCCTGAATCATCAATAGCTTATCAATCATTTCTAATCAATCCTCCGTCTCAAAACTACTTTATCATGATGTTGGCGAGGACGACTTTGTGCCCTGCAGCTCGTCTTCTCAGGCAGCACAGGCCTCAGGCTGTGGGTCAGTCTGATCATCAGATCTTTTTTAAAGCTACAAAAACTGAATCATCTTTGTTGTAACGCTAAAAATAATCATTCTTTTGGTTTTCAGAGTTTGGTGTGGAAGCGCCGAAGGTACTTTCAGAAAGCTAATGGTGTCAACACTGAGCCTGAGCTGAACGTCCTGAACCTCTGAGGCTTCAGGATTACAGACCAGCTGAGCGATACACCTGAAAAATCTAACACATATCAGGATATTTTTGACCAAATACGATGATATACAGATATCGCAACAATATTGTAGATATGACTGTTGGTGCTTTCACAAAATATTACCACCACTCAACAAATGACCTGACCAGACAAAACAACGATATCAAATCAGGTACAATTATTTCCATTTCTACCATAATTATCAATTAATTTTACATTTTAAATTGGTAATTAATGATTAATCATTAAAATCCCCAATTAACACAATAAGATTTTTGACAATCATTAGTAACTAAGACAGTCTGATAAGTTCAGAAAATGACATCACTTTTCTGTAATACAGCCTTTAAAAAAACAACACTTCACAATATAATTATATCAAAAATCTATCACCGTATCTAGTTCCATATCACAATACAATATGTACTGATATATTATTATATATTATCTCAGTCCAAGCTGATGTTGTTTTGTCCAGAATCCAAAGATATTCAGTTTAATATAATGATCAACTGAGAAAAGCAGCAATCTCCACATTTGAGAGGCTGAAAACTGACTTTTCTAACATTTTTGCATTTAAACAGCATAATTCTTCTTTACACCTTGCCCAGTCAGGAAAGTGAGATGCTAGATTTACTAGCCCAACATGGTATTTTACCTGCCCTGAGCAGGTGGACAGGCCTTACAGCTGAGCTCTGTGTTGAACAGCTACAACATCCAGGACACTGTGAGGGAAGCAGCTCCAATCTGTTACACCACCGTACAACCAGAGTGTTTCTATAATTCAACGGCTCCAACAGAGTGAGACCTCGTTTCCATAGATGATCTCACATCATAGTTTAAAATCAGAACCTTCAGGATTTGGATCAAGCAGCTCAAGAAACATCAGACGTGTCAGATTTAGTTTCTACAGATGATATTTTACTGTGTCAGATACAGATTCCATCGATTTCTCAGTTAAAGGACCAAAACTACTCGATCAGGACTTCTTTTCTCTTTTCTGTAAAACAAAGCGCTCATGAAGAAGAAGAAGAAGAAGAAGAAGAAGAAGAAGAAGAGGAGGTGCAGTCTGAATAAAACTGAAAACCTGCAGAACAGTCGTGTTTTTAAATGAGCACAAAGAGCAGCTGAGGAGCCGAAAACTGTCCCAAAGAAACAGAGAGATGCATCTCTGATCCGCAGCCAGACCAGCACACAGCGTCTGCCAGCAGCCACATTCCTCACAATCCCACTTCCTGAAAAACCTCCAACGCCCCCAAAACCACCAAACCTCCCCCAGTCACCTCCTCCTCCCTCCTCCCTCCTCCTCCTCCTCCTCCTCCTCCTCCTCCTCCTCCTCCCCCCTCAGGTATTCACTGACTGGACTGCAGCAGAATCGCAGCACGTCTGGATATTTGAGACGAGCCTCACCCAGCCAGAACAAAAACACACAATGAGCTTCATTCACACACAGACACAGTGTGTGTGTGTGTGTGTGTGTGTGTGTGTGTGTGTGTGTGTGTGTGTGTCTGAGTCTATCAACTCTCAGTTGGAGCCTCCTGCTTTATTTCACACCATCATCATCGTCCATCAGTCTCAGCAGCTCAACAAGAAGAACAAACTTCGACTCCTTTGTGTCTCTGCAGACGGAGACTTTAAATGGGCGGAGTAACTGTCAATCATTCTTTAATTTGGCCAATCAGAGGCTTGCAACCCACTGTCAGCCAAAAACTAATTTCACCAAAGCAGCTGCCAATCAGTTTTAAATTCAGCCAATCACTTCACAGGATTATAAGGGACGACGTACACAAACAACTCCCCGCTAACAGAGCTAGCATCAGCTAACAAGGCAGATAAGCAGCCCTGTTTATATTAGCAACTCTAGCTCCGTTAGCAAAGTTAGTGTTAGCCAGCTAGCTAAGTCAGTCGTCTTATCAACTCCTTGAAGAAACTTTAACTACAGTTCATTTTAGAAAAGACACCACAAGAAAACCACAAGGGCCGACTGAGTGGCGTTTTGGTGCAGACGCTGATACGGATATTAGGGACTAAAAAAATCTGATATCGACATATCGGACGATATTATATGTTTGTTTTAATAATTATAAATCACTATAGATAAAAACCACAACTAGAACTGATTCAATTAAGAAAAAGGATAAGATATACGTAAAATGCCAGCTATAAAAATAATAAAAAGAATAGTTATGTAAAAAAAAAAAAAAAAAAAGTCAGACAACATATGATGATTAGGGCTGAGCAGTTCATCACAACTGCAATAAAATCACAATATGTGTAAGTGTAATATCCAAACCACAGCAGACCCACAGTAACCCTGAACATAAACAAAAACACCTTTTCTTGTGATGGATTTTCTAAAATGAGCAGTGGTGAAGAGTTGATAAGAAGACACACTAGCCATGCTAACTAGTTAGCGCTGGTTGAAAAGTCGTGTCCTTTAATTTTAAACAGGAACAACAATTGTGAATTTTACAATAAGAATCTCATGAATATTTACTGTTACTCTGCTGTATCATCACATCTTAGTTTGAATCAAATGAAGCATTAATAAATGTAAATCCTGTACAAAACAAACGGAGTGTGAGCCGTTTCTATAAGTCCCGTCTCATAATACTGTGAGGTGATTGGCTGAATTAAAAACTGATCAATGACTGGTTATGGTGGGATATTGGTGGGGACTGTAAGCCTCTGATTGGCCAAATTTTAAAGTGATTGACAAGCAACAGTGATGAGGAGGTCAAAGGTCAAAGGTCGGACAGAAAGATGACAAATGTTTCTGCAGATTTTAGATGAGGTGAAGTTGGTCCTGTCACTGCAGCTTCACTATGTCTGAACATAAACATCAATAGTGTCTCACCTCAACACTCTCCAGAGACGTCGACCGTCTCAGTTTGGCTCTTCGGACGCCGGCCGGCGACGAGTCTGTGGCCTCGGTTCTGGACGGCGGCGAGTCTTCTGAGTCGGCGGTGTTGGGCTGACTGTCGGGACGGGAGCGACGGCCGTAACGCTTCGTCCCCTTCACGAACTTTGGCTTCACCTCCTCTGGAACAACTGCAGAGACAGAAAGACGTGAAGACATGAAGACAGACAGGTTTGTATGTAGGTCAGAGAAGCTGCAGAGACTCACAGCCAAGAACCAGAGTAAGCAAACTGAAGCCTGGAGCCAGAACGTGTCACAGCAGCAGAACCAGAACTTTAAACACACTCAGACCAGAATAACGGACTCACTAACAGGCCGGGACATTCTGGACCTGCAGGAAACAAAACTCAAATACACCGATTTTTATGTCTTTGAGACGTCTTTCCTCCCATTTCCCTTCAAAAGTCCTGTTGTAAAAGTCGGGAAATGTCCAACTGATGCTGGATTTTTAGACCCAATACACATTTTTACAATTATTCCTCAAATGTGGTTAAGACTTGTGACAAAGTCAGGTAATAGAAGCAGGATATTTTAACCACTTTAATAAGAACCTTTACGACATCAGGGCACTGAAACAGTAAACTTTGACTAGTATTTTTAATAATTACACAGTGTTCCTCCTCCAGGTTAACTTTTAAACTTTTTAAAACCACCAGCAAGAGTATTAAAGAAATGATGGAAAATCTATTTTAAATCCTAGATCTAGTGTCTGATTGGCTGTTACTCATGACATCTAACCAATCAGACAGTGGTGTGGGCGGGACATTGAGCCAGACTACAAAACGTGGTTGTGTATTACACTGTATTATATGTACTATTGTATGGTATAATACAGTAGAATATCATATTCAAAGTATACTGTAGAGTATTATTACTTTAGTGTATTTTTTTGTGTATGGTTGTTGTTGTTGTTGTTGTTTTGTTATTATTGTATTTATATTTATATTTACCATTTCATTACTATGGTGACGAATGCAGTCATGCATTTAAAATATATTAAAATAATTTAACCCTGATCCCACTTTTCTTTTCTCTTTTGCTGATTCAAAAAGTGATCTGATCAAAATCATGATACGATCTGAGGTTTATGATCTGTTGCACCCTAATCAATACAGATTAATCAATACTGATCAGCCACACAGTTAAAAACGTCCTCTTTAAACTGAAAATGTTTGCTGACATCAGCAGCTTCACCCTAAAATTATATGTGCACATTTATGACCATCTGCTCAAGGACTTCTGGATGCATCGATTCACAATTTAAATTTAATTTATATGACCTTTACATGACCTTTATATAGTCTGTAAGTAACCTATATTGACTCCTCACTCATTAACAACATGTTAGGATAAAAACAAGTTTAACCTACTACCAGTGTTGGGAAGTAACTAGTTGCATGTAATTAAATTACAAAGTAAATGTAATTGTAATCTGTTACAGTTACTTTTGTGAAATTAAATTACAGTTACTAATGACAAACGTTGGTCATAACAAAGAGGTAACATCCTGGCAGAGATCTGCTCTCTGCTGAGTGGCCTCTGTTTGTTGTGTAGCTGTGGTGGAGGAGGAGCCACACACACACACACACACACACACACACACACACACACACACACACACACAGATACATAAATAGCTTCAGTACAACAGTGTAATCAGAAGCTCCACCAACCTCCACCATGTCTGCAGCTCTGCCACCACAGCCACTGTTCCCACAGTGCAACACTCTCACACTGCTCAACACAGACAGTGTTTACATGTTGGTTCAGTTTACTTTATTTACAAGAACGATTCCTCTGATTGGTTGACAGTTTGGTCTGTTACCTGGCTCCAGGTAGCTGCTGTCATCCTCCGATGTGCTGAAGTCCAGAGAGCGAGACAGGACGGCCACGAAGCCGTCTTTAAACTCCTCAAAGTTCACCTGCAGGTCAGAGACAAGGTGAGTTTTAATACATCACTGAACCTGCAGTCGCTGTTTGTTTGTTTCGTGGCCACTGGCATATTTTCATCTTATCAGACAATATTCACTATTCAATATTAGCTCTGTGTTTGGTCTCCACCACCTCTTCGTCTTGTCTTATATGAAGTAATCTGGACAAAATATACAACTTTTTATTCTTTCTCCATGTAGATCAGTGTTTCTCAAACATTTTACATCCCGGCTCACTTCAGAAAACACTGAGCTCTCCAAGTAACACCTTAGGATTTTGTGTGGTTTGATGTGAGCAGGTGCTGTGGACACTTGTGCTGTGGACACTTGTGCTGTGGACACTTGTGCTGTGGACACTTGTGCTGTGGACACTTCACTGGTGGCTCTTAAATAGACACTCTTGTTCTCAGTTCAGTGTTTTGACACACGTCTGTGGGCTCCACAGGATCAATGAATCAATCATCATCATTTTTGTGGTGTGTGTGTGGTGTGTGTGTGTGTGTGGTGTGTGTGTGGTGTGTGTGTGTGTGTGTGTGTGTGTGTGTGTGTGTGTGTGTGTGTGTGTGTGGTACCCTGGCGTAGGTGCGTTCTCCCAGCAGTGTGTGTGTGTGGTGTGTGTGTGTGGTGTGTGTGTGTGTGTGTGTGGTGTGTGTGTGGTGTGTGTGTGTATGTGTGTGTGTGTGTGTGTGTGGTGTGTGTGTGTGTGTGTGTGTGGTACCCTGGCGTAGGTGCGTTCTCCCAGCAGTGTGTCCAGCAGCAGCGGCAGGTGAGCATCCAGCTGCAGTTTTCTGCAGAGCGCCGTCAGCTCGTCTCGGTCCAGGAAGCCGGTGGCCGTCGTGTCGCAGCTGTCGAACTCGGCCTTCAGCTGAGCGACGTAGCGGCTGTGCTCCGCCTCCTCCATCCCTACGCATCACACTGCAGCGCCAACACACCTGGAGACAAGTACACACACACCACAAGTCACATAAGATCAGTTTTAAATTCAGACCAACAGGCTGACATTACATCATATAATATTTATCAGTGTTTTTAAAACTGACAAACCATCGTGACCTGATTCAGAGCAGGTCCCAACAATAAATGGAAAGAGTTCATCTCCACATCACCTTACAAAATACTTTAGAAATCAGAAAAAAATTAAATTAGGCTGCAATCACAGGCTCTCATTGTTTAATTTACTGTCATCAAGAGAACAAACCTTCAAAAAACTCAAAATTTCATGGTAAATTACTGTAATAGATTTTTGAGTTTTTAGTGAAACTCAAACTCTGAAGTTTTGAAATAAAGGTAAACTTGAATCTTTTGAGTTTTAGAAACTCAAAAAACTTATTTTCAAAAGTTTTTGGGATGCTTCGGGTTTTCATTGAACATTTTAACCATCATTCAACTTTCACATTTATTCAAGTTTTGAAAAAGATTTTTGGGGGTTTCTAAAATTTAAAAGATTCAAATTTATCTGCATTAAAGTAAATTAACTCAAAAATCTATTGAAGTAAGTTTGCTTGAAATCTTGAGTTTTCTCAACTTTTTTGTTTCTACAGAATGTTTCATAAATGTTTTTTCGTCTCATCAGTAAAACAATACACACACTTTAATGCTTTATTAAAGGTTTGAATGGGAGCAAATTTATTGCAAACAATTTCCTGACCGGAGATCAAAAAACTATTTCTGATTGAAATCATAATGTACTCCACTGCAATTTTTAAAATCACAGGAGTTCTAATATTTGTTAAAGGAAAAATATATGTCACAGTACCATTTTAACTGAATATAGTGGTGCTGCTAAGACATCCTGGCCGACACATCATATTCTACAGATTAAAGAAAACATCTTCCTTTGATATACATCCTGGTAAAAATCACAGATTAATAATTTTAATATGTTTTGCAATGAAAATGAAAATAATTACGTAAATATTAGCATTCTGTTCAATATTGCAAATCCTATCAAAATTTCAGCATCAGCAAAATTAGCTGCAATTAGATATTTTATCAAAATCGTTCAGTCCTACTTCTGATTCTTTTAATAAAATAAAAATACTGTCAACAGTGTTCATATTCATTTGAACAAATTGCGCGTCATTTCAAATTCGTTCAAATGTGATTTTTGGGTGAAGTGACGGCTCTAGAAGTCGGAGCAGCAGGGTGATAAATCAGTGATTTCAGCCACAGCTCTCATCTAATGATGCCCCCCCCCCCCCCCCCCCCCGCCCTGTTTCTTCTTCTCTGGTGGATTTTGTCCTCACCAAAAACCAAAGCAATCATGTTTTAGATGTTTGAAATATTTGCTGTTATCAAACTGCAGCAGAGATCCTGGAGGAGTGAGGGGAGTCACAGACAGTCTGTCTGCAGCAGGAGTCCAGTGATTAAAGGAGGACTGTTGTTGTTGTTGTTGTTGTTGTTGTTGTTTATCGTGTTTATTGACAGCTGAACATGTCACAGTGTTTGTTGTTCAGCTGAATCAGACGAACACATCTGCTCCTCTTCCTCTGTGTTTCTGTTATATAATCACTAATCTGAGCTTCTCTTATCTCCGTCTGCTGCTTCATTATCATCTTCATCATCAACCAGACAGGAGAAAATAAACAAACCAACTCTGGACCTTTGAGTCTCACAACAACACTGTTTACATATCCGACTCTCCTTTTCTTTAAAATCAATCTGCAGGTTTCATTTTTCAAGAAAAAAGCCACAAAATTCATGAGAATTCAGCTTCAGTTTGGTTCCAAATGTGTGCTGTTAAATAATGAATAAACAATAATAAAGCAAATATCCACATCATTTTGATAACATTTACACCTTTATTAAGTATATTTACTCCAGTACTGTACTTGAGTATTTCCATTTTATGCTACTTAATATTTATACTCAATTACACATATTGTACTTTTCCTTCACTACATTTATCTGAGAGCTGTGTTGACTTTATAAATTCAGATTAATAATACAAAATATAATCAAATAAATGTATGATTATTACAGATTAAGATACAGGAAAATGAATACTTATTTAAAATAGTGCATTTCATGTTATTTTTTAACCATTTCTCTTAAATCAAGTGTTATAAAAAAGTATAAATAAATTTTCCAACTATTTTTATAATTACTTAATCCATTTGAGCCATTTTTTAAGACAAAAAAAAAATCTAAAGATTTGATTTTAGCTTCTAAAATGTCAATATGTTCTGGTTTCTGAGGGTGTCATCTTAGACTTCAGGAAATACTGATCAAAGTTTTTCAGCATTTTAGGGACCAAACAGGAAAGATCTGAAAAATAGTCAATGTTAGCTAAAACGTTAAAACAGTACATAGCTTGCTAGCTAATATTAGCTAAAAAGTTAACAAAAAGTGACATTGTTTTCAAGCCAAAGGTAGCTAGAAAGTTAACAAAACATTACTTTGTTTGCTATTTAAGATTAGGTTAAAAAGTTACATTGTTTACCAGCAAACATTTGTTAAAAGTTTTAAAAAGTTGTTTGGTTTGCTAGCTAACGTTAGCTAAAAAAAAAAAGTGACATTGCTTGCTAACTGATGTTAGCTATAAAACACATTATATAACAATAAATTGTTTTCTCGCTAAAATTAGCTTTAAAAAATAACAAACACATTTTTAAGGTAGAAAAAAGGTTAGTTTGCCTCCACAGCCTTCTCATCATGTCTCAACAGAGAAACTCTAATTTCATCTCCATTAAAAACTAATTTTGGCCAAATGAACAGAGAAACTAATTTTTTACTCAATCATCTCATAAAGGCAGGGTTTTATTTTTCAAAATAAAGAAAAACAACAAAATGAAATAAAAAATATACAAATAAATTAGATGGAATGAATGTTGGTTTTGAATCTCGTCATTTGAAAAATATTTTTCAAAGATTGTGACAACTGTGTAGTTTTGGTAGTTTGAGTATATTTTGATGCCAATACTTTTGTACTTTAATACATGACTGTTACTTGTAATGGAGTATTTGTATACAGTGGTAGTTACTACTTGACACATCTAAATGCTTCTATTTAAATGTACTTAAGTAATAAATATGGAAATAATCCAGTTTGAGCACGAGAACCTAAACCCCCAGTAAAAATGTACCGATACCATGTCCGGTGAGTCTCGCGAGCTGATGACGCTTCACCATGGGAACGGAGCCGCGCGAGCCAGCCGCAGGAACAAAAGGCTCGCGCGACTCAACAACAACAAACAGCAGAAAATCAACAAGTCAAAAAACTTGAAGTAACTTGTCTCCTGCCGCCATTTAACACCAACCAAACTGTTCCGGTTCTGACTAACGGAAAGTTCCGTTTGTCCGGTAACTTACACACGTTAACGGTAACTGATGGTAAAGTTCTTACTTCTTAGAAATAAAGTTCTTCTCCTCCTCCTCCGGTCCTCTCCGGTTGAACTTCACGTCTCCTCCATTAACGAATCCCCGGAGCTCCGCTCAGTCCGCCGTTAAGCCACCGACATGAACCGACAGTTACGGAGCAGCGGCAGGCTACTGGCACCGACCGACCACCGGCCATATACACGTCGATTCAAGACGGGAACCCCAGAGCCGCGGAAGGTATCGCGAGATTTCACACTTAACACAAATTAAGAGCTTTAACCAACACTGACAAAGAGTTAACTTTGTCTGTTCCCACACAGATCTGAACCGCAGCGAGGGTCGCATTATTAAAAACAATCAGTTCGTAAAACAAGGAAAAACACTATAAATCCCGCGAGAGTTTCGCACCTTAAGGGTTCCGTTCTAATATACAGAGAGAAGCTTCCGGTCTGACCTTTCACAATAAAACGCCAATAGCTAGCTAGCTAGCTAGATACTCGAGTACATTTAAATATCTGTTCTGGCCGTATTCTAGGTTAAGTGCCTCATGTTTTATATATGATGTTAAATGAAAAAAATCCAAGCAAATATTGAAATATGTGACTGTTTCCAATTAAATCAGCATTTTTGTCACTCCATGAATGTTTATCTATATGCGCCCCTATCAATCAGTCTGTCTATAGATAGATGGATACAGCTGTTTGTACCGATAAGTCATTTGTACGTCAAAATATGTCAATAGTAAATCTGCAAAAGGTCTTGCCAGAATCCCTTGTTTTCTGGATATTCAAGATGAACATTTACTGAATGTTATAGAAACAAACTTCACTGCTTTTTGAAATTATATGGCGTCATCTGGTGGTGAAAAAATAGACTGCAGGATAACCAGCACATTAATGGCACAAAACCACAAAACAACCACAAATCCTTAATGTCAAAGGAGTCTTGAAACTCACTAAATCTGCTTTATAGAAACCAAATAATTACATATAGACGTGTCCTCAACTGTTTCAGGTCAACATTTATTTAAAGCTGTTATCTGGCAGAATCATTTTTGTAATGAATCGGCTTTTGTTTTTGTTTTGTTTTGTTTGTTTTAGTTTCATTCAGTATTTAGGTTCTGTCATGTGACATTTCAATAGTTGCAGCAAAAGCTATAATTCCATCAATAAATAACATCTTGACTGACGAGACGAGGAGAAGAAAGGGGAGTTCCTTAAGCAGGAAGCAGGGGGCAGAGTGGATTGGAACGCAGCCTGTGTTCTTCAAGTTACTTTCGGTTTTGCTGAGTTGGTTTTGTGGCGCAGTTTGTTTCTTCCTCTGATCATCCAGATTAAGGTAACAGTGATGTCCATTAACTCATTCTGTCGTTAGTTAGTCACATTAAAACACAAAAAACTGCCGCTCCAGTTTCGATGTATGTGAATTTAACTCTGGATGAAAGACGTGAAGCAGCAGGTAGGAACCTAAACTATTTATTATTGTTTTTTAAGTAAGTAAATATGTAACTGCGTCACCTAATGAGCACTCCTCAAAGAGGGACTGATCGTCTCTTTACGTCAGTTTGTGATCAATAATCAGATCAGATAGATTTCCTTTAATGTAGAGACAGAGAAAAAACACTGTGCGAACTAACCGTGACTTCTGATTCTATTATTGATTTCAGTTATTGAAAATGATCATGACTGAGCATCTTAATCTCCACAGCAGAACGTGTATGTGTGGAACCAGATCTTTCTCCACCTCTTGCAGTGTCAGTTCTGTCCACAGCAAGAGGTGGAGACAGAGCAGCATTTCCTACAACTGTAGCAAACAGAGGACATCAGTGAATTAATCTGACCAAACTAAAATGTAACATCTACTTAAAGAAAATGCAGCCAGCGCCTGAGCATCATAGAGGCCGCAAGATATATCACTGCATGTATAATTGATCGCAACTGCAATAAAATTGCAATATTGCTATGTGCAGTTTTTTTTTTGAAAAAGGAAAAATGCGTGAGAAAACAGCATTATGATGAGTTACTGCAGAGCTGCAGAGAAGTTCTGACCTAAAAATCTTTGTTCTCCAGATGAAAGAAAACATGTTTGTTTGGTTCAGATCTCAATAAATATCACATCTTCACCATTTTAATAAAAATATCATTCACAACTTTTAAGTGTTACTTAAACTTTTATCTGTAAGGTCCTCCATGCAAAGTGTGTCCTGGGCTGTTGTTCAGTTCACTGCCTGTCTGTCTGTCTTGATGCCATCTAGTGGACTGATGGTGGAAGTACAGCAGCCTCTGTCTGAATAAAGTAACAGCCAATCAGAGGAGGAGGAGATGATACTTTTACAGGATGGTTTCAGCTGATGTGCAGATGAATGATTTGTGTTTCCTCTCCAGATGAAAGTGTGTGTGAGCTGATGTGGATGTGAGTCCAGCAGCATGAATCCATCTGAGGACAGACAGGAGGGAGTCCCTCCCTCTAAACCCACTCTGTACAGGAGACGTAAAGCTCAGAGGTAAAACCAGGATCTCTAACTGTCCATCAGTCTTTTCCAAGTCACAGCTCAGCACTCAGATCACTCCACATCATTACCCACACTCAGAGCTGTGTGTGTGTGTGTGCGTGTGTGTGTGTGTGTGTGTGTGTGTGTGTGTGTGTGTGTGTGTGTGTGTGTGTGTGTGTGTGTGTGTTGAAGCCCAGAGCAGCAGAACACACATTACTGTGCAGACATGTTAGCTCTGTAGTTCTCTCCACCCTACAGATGTTTTCTACTTCACTGTGCTGTGAAGGTCACTTCTCACAAATGAACCTGTGAAGACAAATGTGGAACAGTGAGTGCTGAGAGAGTCTACACGTAAAAATTAAGCTAACATTATATGACAGAGAGACATAAAGAACAGCAGCAGTATTAGCTGTTAGCTTACCTGAGGAAAACATCACTGAAACCTTTAATCTACATCACCAATATTGTTTGTTTGTCCCTGATTTTGGCTCAGAGTCCTGCTCCACAGTTATTGTGGTGATATTCGTGGTAAGAGTGCAGCTGAGTTCAGTCTGGTAGCTGCAGTCTACAGCTGCTGTACATTCAACCAGAAGAACAATGACAAAAGTGCTTGTTGACCGGTACAGAGAAATGCACTTCTATTGTGTACAGCAGATATATAATCTATATGTAAACACATCATAGAGCTTTGGATCATATGTCAGAGTATCGTCATTTTTGTCTAGATAAGACCAGCCTGTGAACAAAAACATGCCTCCATTTGCGTGTATTTGTTCATAGGCTGGTCTTGAGGGATCCAATATGGCGACGATGTTGACATGTCACAGCTATTGGCCACAGCAGCCAGTGTTCCATCTCTGTATGTATGTCTGTGGTGTAAACAGCCAGGCTACTTCTTGCTCGAGAACATCTGATGTGTGTGTTCCTCAATCAGCACCAGTCTGCTCAGAGATCTAGTCTTGGTTTAGTCCAGTGCTTTATGGAAAAATGAAGCGATGATACACAGACTGAAATCATTCAGCTTCACGTTTTATTGAACTTTTGGTGTGTTCATCCTTTTCTTGTTGATAGTGGCTACTTCCTCCAACAGCTTAGATTAAAAGACTGAAACTGAATCCTTGTGCTCCTTCTCTCTGTCTAACAGACAGCCCACCTCTACTGACCCAGAACCCGAACCTGAACCCAGCTGTGTGTCCTTCAAGAGTGACCGGTCAAATGATCGCAAAATTGATTTTAAAGGACAACAACCACCTGCTGCGAAGATGTAAGCTCCAAGCATCTTTCTTCAAGTGTTCCCTGATGCAGTCATTATGTTTCCAATGCCTGCATGGTATATAGAATAAAATACTTGTTGCATATGATCTGGCTGGCTGTTGGGACACGTCCACACACACACATACACACATACAGAGCGAGGTCAGTGCACAGCAAAGCTGATCATAGAGACAATAAAATGAAACAGGTGAAGTAACTTTGAGATTTCTTGAATTGACAACAACTACAGTCGTAACTGTAAGTAAGTGCAATAAAACCATGGCAAGTAAAAAGCCAATACTTTATCAATACAGCTGATCAACAAACACAGACATGAAGCCAATGATATTTTAATCTGTTCTGTCCACTGCTATTTTGCACAAGTACGGCTCAGTAGCTCAGCTGATAGCAGATTGAACCTTGCTAAAATCGAAGATGTCTGTATTGGTTAACTTTGACACATATGTTCAAATTCCTGCATTTTTTTAAATAATCACTAACTGGTTTCGTCCCAGTATGTTGTTGTTGCAGTACAGAATTTGACCTGTTTTTCTTTTCTATCAGGAGGAAACTGGAGAAACCTGAACCCAGCTGTGTGTCCATGAAGAGTGACGACTCTATGAATCGTCCACTATTATTTAAAGATGGACGGCACTTTGTTGATCAAAGGTGAGGATTTCAGACTGATGGTAAAAACAAAATAGTGTGTTTTTATGAGACTCTCAGTTGCGGCATCTACACTGTTTCATCAGCAGCTACCTCACACTCACAGTCACAACACATTCACACTGGGAGCTGCCCAGTACAACCAGTCACATACAAGCGAACTCTGATCAGATCAACTGGACCACCTGGAGCTGCAGACAGAGCTGTGGGATCAACAGCACTAATAAACCTCTGTCACTACAGGGAATCATCTGATTCACTGTCCAAATATCACTTCATGGACCACTTTACCCCGTGTTTGTCTCTGTGTGGACAAACGTAATATGAGCTAATTCTTCATGATTCCTCCACAGAGTCGACCATGAGACCTCAGGTATTTCCAGTCTTCAGTCTGCCCAGCAGCAGCAAACACACCTGGACTCCATATTTATGGTCTGTACATGTACAAATACTTGTACATCTATTCTGTTCTGTTCACAATAATCCTGATGCTGCACTTTTTAGACCAGTGTCAGTCCAACATGGATCTGATCTTTGTTTCCATGATTTTAATTTTTGTAATTCATAAAATTCTCTGCTTCAGACACTGGAGGACAACATTGTCACTTTTGTGAAGAAAGAGATGAAGGAGATCCAGAAGATTCTGAGTTCAGATTACCCAGAATGCTTAGAGACTCAGAGGGAGGATGAGGGAGGGGCTGATGGTGAGGATGACAAGCAGATGAGGAGCAGCAGAGAAGCATTTCTGAAGATCACACTGCACTTCCTGAGGAGAATGAAGCAGGAGGAGCTGGCTGACCGTCTGCAGAGCAGTAAGAGGATTTCTTCAAAGATTTAACATGTTGGATGACTTGGACATTAACTAATGTCTCAAGAGATGGAGAAAAACATAATCATGTACTAATACTAATTAAATGCTGAAATACTTGCGACTTATTGATCTTCTTTGTTTTGTGTTCATTCAGAGAGCAGTTGCGGAGTTTGTCAGGATAAACTTAAATCTAACCTGAAGAAGAAGTTCCAGTTTGTGTTTGAGGGGATTTCTAAAGCAGGAAACCCTAAAACCCCTCTGAACCAGATCTACACAGAGCTCTACATCACAGAGGGAGGGGCTGCAGAGGTCAATGATGAACATGAGGTCAGACAGATTGAAACAGCATCCAGGAAACCAGACAGACCAGAAACAACAATCAGACATAAAGACATCTTTAAACCCTCACCTGAAAGAGATGGACCAATCAGAACAGTGATGACAAAGGGAGTGGCTGGCATCGGGAAAACAGTCTTAACACAGAAGTTCACTCTGGACTGGACTGAAGACAAAACCAACCAGGACATACAGTTCATGTTTCCATTCACTTTCAGAGAGCTGAATGTGCTGAAAGAGAAAAAGTTCAGCTTGGTGGAACTTGTTCATCTCTTCTTCACTGAAACCAAAGAAGCAGGAATCTGCAGGTTTGAAGAGTTCCAGGTTGTGTTCATCTTTGATGGTCTGGATGAGTGTCGACTTCCTCTGGACTTCCACAACAATGAGATCCTGACTGATGTTACAGAGTCCACCTCAGTGGATGTGCTGCTGACAAACCTCATCAGGGGGAAACTGCTTCCCTCTGCTCGACTCTGGATAACCACACGACCTGCAGCAGCCAATCAGATCCCTCCTGACTGTGTTGACATGGTGACAGAGGTCAGAGGGTTCACTGACCCACAGAAGGAGGAGTACTTCAGGAAGAGATTCAGAAATAAGAAGCAGAGCAGCAGAATCATCTCCCACATCAAGACATCACGAAGCCTCCACATCATGTGTCACATCCCAGTCTTCTGCTGGATCACTGCTACAGTTCTGGAGGACGTGTTGAAGACCAGAGAGGGAGGAGAGCTGCCCAAGACCCTGACTGAGATGTACATCCACTTCCTGGTGGTTCAGTCCAAACTGAAGAACGTCAAGTATGATGGAGGATCTGAGACGGATCCACACTGGAGTCCAGAGAGCAGGAAGATGATTGAGTCTCTGGGAAAACTGGCTTTTGATCAGCTGCAGAAAGGAAACCTGATCTTCTATGAATCAGACCTGACAGAGTGTGGCATCGATATCACAGCAGCCTCAGTGTACTCAGGAGTGTTCACACAGATCTTTAAAGAGGAGAGAGGACTGTACCAGGACAAGGTGTTCTGCTTCGTCCATCTGAGTGTTCAGGAGTTTCTGGCTGCTCTTCATGTCCATCTGACATTCATCAACTCTGGAGTCAATCTGCTGTCAGAAGAACAAACAACATCCTGGTGGTCATTTTTAAAGGCCAGTGAGAAGCTAAAAGATGTACACCAGAGTGCTGTGGACAAGACCTTACAGAGTCCAAATGGACACCTGGACTTGTTCCTCCGGTTTCTCTTGGGTCTTTCACTGCAGACCAATCAGATTCTCCTACAAGGTCTGCTGACACAGACAGGAAGTAGCTCACAGTCCAACCAGGAAACAGTCCAGTACATCAAGAAAAAGATCAATGAGAATCTGTCTCCAGAGAGAAGCATCAATCTGTTCCACTGCCTGAATGAACTGAATGATGGTTCTCTAGTGGAGGAGATCCAACAGTACCTGAGTTCAGGACGTCTGTCCACAGATGAACTGTCTCCTGCTCAGTGGTCAGCTCTGGTCTTCATCTTACTGTCATCAGAAAAAGATCTGGACGTGTTTGACCTGAAGAAGTTCTCTGCTTCAGAGGAGGCTCTTCTGAGGCTGCTGCCAGTGGTCAAAGCCTCCAACAAAGCTCTGTGAGTACACAGATAGTTGGATTATTGTATTATTATTTAAATGCTACATATATACATATATATATAACTTACTGCTTGTTTTTTCTTTGTTAATGTGTGTTTTAGACTGAGTGGCTGTAACCTGTCAGAGAGAAGCTGTGAAGCTCTGTCCTCAGTTCTCAGCTCTCAGTCCTCCAGTCTGAGAGACCTGGACCTGAGTAACAACAACCTGCAGGATTCAGGAGGGAAACTTCTGTCTTCTGGACTGATGAGTTCACACTGCACACTGGAAACTCTCAGGTAGATCAAGTCATTTTGTCTTAAAGTATTTGAAATATTTCTCCAAACTATCAGCTCCGTGTAGTGTAAATAGTCTTTCTCATGTTAAGATTTTTGAATCATTTAATTTGGTGATCAGGATTTCAAACTAAATGAAGGCACACTTCTGATTTTTCAAGAAAATTCAAGGATCATCTTTCCAAATAAAAAAATATGTCAGAAAAATATGTCATGAGAAGAAAAGGAGAAAAGATAAATGAGGCTTTGAAAGGACAACACCACACTCAACACACTGTGCTGTTAGCTCAGAATCACTGCCTGCCATTATGAATCAAAATTGAATGTATTGGACCATTGGGTCATTTACTGGCACATTTGTCTCCCACATCACTTTTTCATTTCAAAAACCAATCAGTTTAGTGACACTGCATCCAAGGATTAGCAAGCTAACAGTGGCAAAATGCAATCGTCTTTTCCTAACAATATGTTGTGATTGGTGTGTTGACATTCAAAACATAAGGGATCATTGAAATTAACTTGCAAATTATTGAACACATTTAGATATCAAGATAACTAGGTTGGGTGTCACAGTGGTGCAGTGGTCAGCACTCACAGCAAGAAGGTCCTGAGTTTGATCCCCCAGCTGGATCAGGGTCTTTCTGTGTGAAGTTTGCATGTTCTCCTTGTGTCTGCGTGGGTTCTCTCTGGGTTCTCCAGCTTCCTCCCACAGTCCAAAGACATGCATGCAGGTTAACTGGTGACTCTAAATTGCCCGTAGGTGTGAATGTGAGTGTCAGTGGTTGTCTGTCTCTATGTGTCAGTCCTGTGATGAACTGGCGACTCGTCTGGGGTCCAACCCTTTGGGAATAAGTGATTACAGAAAATGAATGAATGAATAACTAAGTTTGTTGATAACACTTTATGTTGTCAGAATTTTATCTAATAATTTGACAGTACCACTGCCTCTGTGACCTACTAGATAGTCCTCTGAAGCTCTTGAGAATGCTTGGTCTAAAAGTTCCTTTTGTGTGCTGGTTTGATTTCCACTGCATCAGAAGAACCTTGAAGATTAGCTAATTTGATCCATGGTGAATTAAATAATGATGGTCTGAAAAACAAATTTCACTCACAAAAAACAAATGAGGTCATCCATTTGTTTCTTATATTCATCATTTTGTGACAGATGTTTCATGAACAGGAGAAATACAGGGACTGAAACAAAGACAGTCAGTTTCTAATACTGACTTACGTTGTTCTTAGTCTGTAACATAAATTATTAGCCCTCTAGGTTTGGTTTTGCAAGATATCAAACTTACTAAGCTTACCAAACCCAACACATCTACGCTCAGAGATAAAACTTCCAACTACAACCATAAAGGGTTCTTTGGCTTGTCCCCACAGAAGAACTCAACCAGGGAATTCCACAGAGAAGCTTTTTATATTCCAAGGGTTTCATTTTGAACCCACACAAGGCAGTTCCACAGAGAACCCTTTTATAATTTTGTAGTTTTAGCTAGAAACCACTTGTCCTCTGAGGGTATTCTACAGATGAAGCAAACAATATTGAATCCCATATTATATTTTGGTAATTCATCCATTCATTCATTCAACTTCTTATGCTTGATGGGTCATGGGGGGGTGGAGCCTATCCCAGCTGACGTTGACGCAGGTACAACCTGGACAAGTCACCAGTTCATTTCAGGATATGGGAATCCATCATTTAAATTTTAAAAATCACAAAAGTTTAAATTAAGAAAATGTTCAAATGAATTTTAATGAGTAAAGCATTTACTTTAAAATCTCAGACCAATTATGGATAAGGGAGACTTACTAAGGATAAGCAAACTAAACAGGTGAGGCTGTGTAGGTTCTGGTGGAAAAGGATCAAAAGTGAATATATCAACATCCAATATAACTGGTGAAAACAATAAAATAAATAAATGGTTTAGAACACATTAAGCCTATTACTTCATATCAGTTTGGCTTCTATGAGAAAGGCCTCAGATCTCACCTTTGTGCTATAAACAAAAAAGAGATGTAAGAAGTATGTAAACAGAGAAAATACAGCACACTATACAGACTCAAAAAATGTAACAGCCACCTCAGTCGTGGTTCAAACTATAAAATAGCACAAAAAAGACAATTGCCAATATAAATCGCAGTGTTCAGACACTGTCCCCAGACACATGAGAAACGTATTACAAAAAGTATCATATATACTAAGTGCTATCAATTGATTAAAATATTTAATTGCAATTAATGGCAAATTAATCTCACATTTTTGATTTGTTCAAAATGTACCATAAAGGAATATTGGTGTTTAAAATGTAATTCAAATGTAACTTTATTAAATAAAATGCATTAACCAAAAACAATTACAAATATTGTCCAGAAACATTTCTGAAGTCAGTGGCGCTTTTTGCCACAGCCAACTGCTGAAGGTAAATCCATCATAATCTGTTTCACCCAGTGTTTTGGATTAAGTATAAAGGTTCTTGAAATTCTGGGCTTCACCTGGAATTTTGTCTGAGATTAAATGTGGCAGAAAACCTCAGTCCAATGCGTTTTATCCCTCCAGTGCAGCGCACAATTTATATCTTCCTGGTTTAATATTTTAAAGTATTTCTACACAAAGCCTGTATTGTGTGTCTTATTCAGATGGTTGAGACACAAGTTATGGTATTAAGTGTATTAATGATCAGAGCTGTTTGAATTCATGGCACTTTGTGGTTGTTAACTAATTTATCAAAGCACTCGCTGTGTTTGACTGGTGACAAAACACACACTACCCTGCATGAAAATTTTTCAGAATAATATAGCACATGCTATGACTTTATTTTCCTTTCCTGTCCAGTGCCAATTAAAGTTATTGATCCCTTGCTATTTTACAACTGCATTTTTTTTGCTTTGCTGCCTCAACACTGGGGGGTTGCTACACCCCCAACTTTCAACTTTAGGGTGAATAAAACCCTTCTCATCCAAAAAAGGTTCTTTGCATTCATGAAAAAAATTGGAAAAAAATATATTGATACATAGTATTTCAGTGGCAATCTTTAAAAGAGAGTTTTTTTGTATCCAAGGGACACAGGTGGAGCACGAAATGAACGGACCCCGAGGGATATGGAATAGAGATTATATATCACCAAAATTAGCACCTCCTCACTGGATGATATATATTTGATATATATCAAATTTACTGAACTAATTGAAAGATTACTTACCTATGGCTTGGTGATTAATTGCAGGTCACAAATATTATTTTTCTTATTGTTGATTATTATCATCTCTTCAGACTGAGTGGCTGTAACCTGTCAGAGAGAAGCTGTGAAGCTCTGTCCTCAGTTCTCAGCTCAAAGTCCTCAAGTCTGACAGAACTGGACCTGAGTAACAACGACCTGCAGGATTCAGGAGGGAAACTTCTGTCTTCTGGACTGATGAGTTCACACTGCACACTGGAAACTCTCAGGTAGATCAAGTCATTTTGTCTTAAAGTATTTGAAATATTTCTCCAAACTATCAGCTCCGTGTAGTGTAAATAGTCTTTCTCATGTTAAGATTTTTGAATCATTTAATTTGGTGATCAGGATTTCAAACTAAATGAAGGCACACTCCTGATTTTTCAAGAAAATCAAGGATCATCTTTCCAATCCAATCTTTCTGTCCACACTGTAAACTGGAAACAATCAGGTCAGACCATTTTATCTTTCATTTTTTCTCTCATATCCATGTAGTTAAAATAACATCTCATTTTTGTCAAAAGATCTAAATCTCACATTCCATCAAAATTTGAAATATCACAGGTTTGAAATTCGGCACATTATGAACCAAGGCTGATAATGTTGTAACCATTCAATATTGGACCCAAAAAACGAGCACAGCCTGGAGACAAAGAGAGGTTTAGACAGTTTATTATGTGTTCCCTTTTTGAAGGTTGTCTGAAGGTTTGGCTGAGACAAACAGGGTTCAGGCTGCAGAGGGCTGAGCAGGGCAGGCAAAGGAGCTGGAGGCAGAGGACTGAGACAAGGCTGGTTCAGGCAGAGCTGGCATGGAGGATCTGAAGCACAGGAAAAAGGTGTTACAGAGGTCCAGAAAAAAAAACATCCAAAAACACACTAACAAAACCTTTAGCAGGCAAGAGCCTAGATGTCTGTGCCACATAGGAGACTGAACGATCTGGCAGAGCCTGGAAGTCTGAGCCGGGGTATATGCTGCAGTGTCTTGATTAGGAGATTGGGTGCAGGTGAGCAGGAGAGCAGCTGCAGAGGATCAGATGGATGAGCAGGAAGGAGGGAACCAAGAGTCCACGCCCAGCAACACAGACAGAGACAAACATGACACACTGGGGGGAGGAGAAACATGAAACACAAGGAAAGGGAGAGACAAGTTACTACGTGTGTATTTATCCATGAATTAATCAGTGCTGAGACCATATTATTCAACATGTTAAGAAAATTTTGGTTGCCATTTAGATATCCAGTTTAAATCTCAACTATTGGTGGTGGTCACATGACCCTGACAAAGATGGCAGCTTAAGAGAGAAGCTCTATAGCCATGCACAAAAATCATTTTATTACTGTGGCGTGGAATTCAAGAGCGATTACGTCAGCATCTCATACAATAAAGGAATGTGACATTTTCACTTGAGCTCTCAAATTGGCTACTCACAAGACGAAGGCAGCCCCAGCTCCTGACCAGCTGACATGGGCTGAAACTGGACAGTGTAAATAACAGTCTTGGAGATGTGATGACTGCTATATCAGCGCTAGAGGGCAGAGTGGCTGAAATTAAACAGGATGTCTTGGCACATACTAAATGCACTGAAGAAGCAGTGAGTCAAGTGGCTGCAGCAGAAGACAAACTTGATAAAATACATACTGAATTAGCTTCAACTGCAAAACGGCTGTCATATCTGGAGACCACGCCTGACAACGTAGAGAATCAAAGCAGAAGGAAAATCCTATGTGTGTTTGGTCTACAAGAATATGCTGAGAGTTCTCATCTACTGCTGGATGGGTACCCTTGTTTGAGAAAAGTTGTCAAAGTGGCTGGGACTCTGCTCAGACCAGGCTCTGGTATGGAAAGAATACACTGAAGCCACTGAAGCTTAACCAACACAGAGCAGCTCTTATTCGCTACAGGAAATTTCAAGATATAGCAAATTTTTATCATCTCTTATCACAGAAGACCATTCCATATGATGTAGGAAAATCCACTTTGAAACGATGCAGAGATGTTGTGAGTTCAACACAGTAAGAAAGCTGTTCGAGGAGATGGGAATATTCTGGGAATATTCCAACTCAGTCCTTGCAAGATTAGAGTGGACCATGACAGGAAATTATTCCTTTTTCCTTCAACGTGGAAGCAGAGGAATTTCATCATGATATTCAACCTAAAGGGCGAACTTTTCTGTACACGCCCGTTGTTGGCTTTCTCAGACTGATTAATGGAACTGGTGATGTGCATGTTACAAATTACCTGTTGTAATTATATTTGAATTGAATATAAAATATATTATATATTAATGGTGAACAATGTAAATGCAGTGTGAATTGGTTCTGGTGCTGCTGCGTTTTCCTCCTTCATTCTGAGTTTGATAAAAAAAAACATTGTGATCTAAGAGAAACCTTAATTATGTTTCCAACTAATTTCCTTTTTAAGTTTACTTCATAAAATGACAAAGATTGGAAGGGAGGGGTAAGATTTGTTTTTCATTTGAGTGGATTTTTTTTTTTTTTATCATCCCATGAAATTACAGACCCAATGAAGTTTTCTTCTTTATAGCATAATTTACTCTTTTTTTAATATCTGGGGAAAACATATTGTCAGAGGATGCATTGTGCATAGTTGGTAATGGGTTAAACTTCCACACTGTAAAAAGTTAGGTTCATGTAGTTTAGGAGAAAAATGTGGTAAGTTGTTGGCTTGTCAATTGCAATTAACTCTTAACTCCCTGCTAGAATTTTTTAATAAAGTGGCCAGCCAGCGGCACAGAATATCCAGTTTTATGAATATGTTAACATGAAACATCAACAGAAAGAACAAATCTTCTAGTCTCAGACACAAAAAACGTTTTGTTCGAGCTTCATTCATTGTTTTTTATAAGCACTTGAATGTTGGTTGGTTTCATCAAAAAAATCCACTTTTCAGACACAAAATGGAGAAAAGTGTTTTTGTTAAAGAGACTATCAGAGCAGAATTCAAGCAGAATATCAACTTCATGTTTTTATTTTTTATCAGTTCATATGACATATGTGACATCACTGTTACCAGTACTGTACCAGTTCACATTAGGTGTGTGTGTCCCCAAGATAATGGCATTTTGAAAATAATGACATTATTCCTGTTGTTGATTGTTGTCTCCTCAGACTGAGTGACTGTCAACTCTCAGAGAAAAGCTGTGAAGCTCTTTCCTCAGCTCTAAGTTCCCAGTTCTCCAGTCTGAAAAACCTGGACTTGAGTAACAACGACCTGCAGGGTACAGGACTGACGCGACTCTCAGCTGGACTCAAGCATCCACAATGTACACTGGAAACTCTCAGGTCAGGATTCATCAACTTCTAAAACCAGATGTGATTATTTAATTTCAGACTCTATCCAATGACATGTTTGCTATTTGACTATGTGTGTGTGTGTGTGTGTGTGTGTGTGTGTCCAGTCTGTCAGGTTGTCTGATCACAGAGGAAGGCTGTTCTTCTCTGGACTCAGCTCTGACCTCCAATCCCTCCCATCTGAGAGAGCTGGACCTGAGCTACAATCATCCAGGAGACTCAGGAGTGAAGCTGTTGTCTTCTAGAGGGGAGGATCCTCACTGCAGGCTGGAGACTCTCAGGTATGAAGAGGCCTGCTGCAGCAACAGACAGTCAGTCTGAAACTCACAACATCAGTCATGCTCATATGACCCTGACAAACCAAACTGATCTCAAAAAACCTGAGCCGATAAACACTCACTCATCAAAGTGTTAATAATAATAAAAAATAGCGCTGACTGTTGCCAGGGTTTGAATAGCAGTGTGATGTCATACACCCAGGTTTGGTTGCTCTGTGCCAATTTCAGGGCACTATTTCCTCACACAAGAGGTCACTTGACAATATTTCTACAACCCCAATTCCAAAAAAGGTTGGGACAAATTTCATTTTGTGTAAAATGAAAATGAAAAAAGAATTTAATGATTTGCAAAACATTTAGAAAGACAAGATATTTAATATGCAAACTGTAAAACTTTGTTTTTTGTAAATATGCACTCATTCTAAAATTGATGCCTGCAACACTCCTATCCCAACAAAAGTTGAGACAGGAGTAACAAAAGTTGTGGAATGAAAACACCTATCAGTTTGAACATTAAATATCTAGTTTTGTCAAAATATTTGCAAATCATTGCATTCTGATTTTATTTACGTTTAACACAATGTCACAACTTTTTTGGAATAAAGGTTTTATATTATCAATATATCAACTGAACATTATGCAGTTGTGAGCTGTTGATATTGATGAACCCACAGAGAACAGTCTCCATCTCTGCAGCTCTACTCAGCCTTTAAGCCTCTTTTAGCTCCTAGTTTTGATGTTTGGTGAAGAGAGTGAATATTACAGTTACCTGTAGTAGCACTCACAACAGTCATCATGAAGTGCTGCAAGAGGCTGGCCTTACAGCACATCAAAGCCAGCCTCCAACCCACCTTAGAACCACACCGGTTTGTTTACACATATATGTATACAGAAGATGCGTCATCAAGGACTTTCTGACCCACTGCCCCGAGAGTGACAGACCCTCACCTCTCCTCCACCCCAGAGGCAGATTTAGGGGGCGGTTACTTAGGCTCAAGCCACGAACATTTTCTCCAAAGCTCTGAATCTTTTCCATTTTAAAAATGACATTATGCACCTAATTTCTCGCTCTCTCTCTGACTGCACCAGCACTGTCCCTCTGTGTGTGTGTGTGTGTGTGTGTGTGTGTGTGTGTGTGTGTGTGTGTGTGTGTGTGTGTGTCAGTGTGTGTGTGTGTCAGTGTGTGTGTGTGTCAGTGTGCAGTACTGGAGTCTAACAGAGAGGCAGCAATGTGCTACCAACAGACACGTAGCACATAGATTGCCTTGAAGAAGTGTTTCTTACTTGCACTTACCAGTGTTGCACTGTGAGTTTCCCTGTCTCCCCCTTAATATAATATAAAATAATATGATGAAGATGCTTTATACAGTATTTCTGATTGGTTCACAGCTTGTACATGTTATATAGTTATTTGAAATTTAAAGTCATTCAACTAATTCGTGAAATTCACAGATGATGTGTTTGCAATGATAAAATGATGCAGAGAAAAAGGAATGTAGGAGAAAGTGAAGAAACTAAAGGAAGAGGAAGGACGGAGGAAGAAAAGGTCAGGAAGATTAGATAAGTGTGAAATCGAGCCAGGATGGAAAATGAGTGAGAGAGTTAAATAGAAAGGACAGTAGAAAACCAAGGACGAGAAGAGAGATGGTGAGAGGAGTGAGAGAGGGGTGAAAATCAGAAGTTAAGAGGAATGAGGAGAGAAATGTATGATGAGGAGCCAGGAAGAGAGGAGCACTAGTGAGACGAAGACAGAATTGGAAAAAGAGGAGAGAAGAAAGGGAGGAGTGACAGAGAAAGTGAGGAAAAGAATGAAAGAGAAAAATAGGAAATAAAATGTGAAAACTTGTGGAGAATGCAGGTTAAGAGGGTGAAGAGGAAGAGGGGCGAGAGATGAAAATGTGTTGAGAAGAAAGGAGTGAAGAACAGAAGAGCTGCAGTCAGGAGCACATGAAATAAATGTGAGGAAACAAGACATTGTGTGATCCAGAGATCTGAACAGTGACTTCAACCAGCTGCTGACTGAATGTTGAGTTTAAGACATTTGTTTTCATCATTAGGGGTCATGAATTTATGTGTGTTAACAAGTGTTCTCCAAAGCTTATTGTCTGCTTCAAGTTCTTAAGTTATTTCAGTGGTGGCGCAAAACATTTTGCATTTTGCAGTGAAGCAAATGTTACTTTGGTGCATGTGGAAGCAAAAATACTAAATAATAAAATTTGGCTGCAGTCTCTGGGCTTAGCCCCAGATCTCCTCAATGTCTCCTGCTTCACCCTTACGCTCAACAATGTCTCCCCAGAGGACTGTGTTGAGCCTCATTTGCTACATCCTTTACACATCTGCACGAACACCATCATCGAGGAGATGAGATCACCTACAGGGATGAAGTCCCAAAAAGTTCCAGTCTGATGTTCAGAGAACAATCTTGTCTTGAACTCCTCAAAAACAAAAGAACTCATAACAGATTCAGAAAGAACAGGGCAGAACTTGATCCACCATACATCAGGGATTTGTGGAAAAGGTCCAGAGAAGGAACAGAGAAATTAGTTCATGCTGGTTTAAGCATTTGATGTACTGACTGGTGGAGGAAATTAAGTTTGTGATAATTGTCAATGTAATGCTGATAATAATTCATCGTGAATATGTGAAAATAATGAGCAGTAGGTATCAGCCAGCAAACAGTAGCTCCACTGAACTAAAAGAATATCAGCTAATTAATAAGACGTGCTTTATGTGAACATGTACATTAGTCAAGAATAATGAACCTCTGCATTTCACTGTGATGTAATGTCCGTGTTTTAATGCTGAAAGATGATGTACTGCTCTGACCCTCCTCCTCCTTTCAGGGTGGAGCCTGCTGGAGTCCAGTGGTTGAGACCAGGTCTGAGGAAGTGTAAGTGTGTTTTTAATTTGATCCATGAAAACATAGCAGCTCACATTCAACTGCCTTCAAACTGAGACATAACTCATTCAAATCTCTGATGTCATCATCAAACTGTCAACCAGCTTTGTTCTCTCCATCAGATTCCTGTGAACTCCAGTTCGACACAAACACAGTAAACAGAAAGATCAAACTGTCTGACAACAACAGGAAGATGACACATGTCCTTGAGAATCAGTCTTATCCTGATCATCCAGACAGATTTGACTACTGGCCTCAGCTGCTGTGTAGAACTGGTCTGACTGGTCGCTGTTACTGGGAGGTCGAGTGGAGTGGACATGTTGATATATCAGTGAGTTACAGAGGAATCAGCAGGAGAGGAGACAGTAGAGACTGTGTGTTTGGAGTGAATGGTAAGTCCTGGAGACTGACCTGCTCCAGTGATGGAGGTTACTATGTCTGTCACAATGACAGAGTAACATACATCACCTCCTCCTCCTCCTCCTCCTCCTCCTCCTCTGTCTCTAACAGAGTAGCAGTGTATGTGGACTGTCCTGCTGGCTCTCTGTCCTTCTACAGAGTCTCCTCTGACAAACTGATCCACCTCCACACCTTCAACACCACATTCACTGAACCTCTTTATCCTGGATTTGGGTTCTGGTCCTGGTTGTACAACCCTTATTCTTCAGTGACTCTGTGTTCTCCTCATTAGGGTGAAAGACACTCTGACCTGTGACAAAAACTTTCTCACTGCAGACACACAGCAGATGTTAGTTAATACTAACCTGATAAATGAACTGTAATGGAGGAAGAAGAGAGAGAAGGCTGAGGAAACTGATCATTGGCTTAATGTGCTCGTGTGATGGAAAGAAATCATGTCATTTATTCATCTCATCTCTGTCTGGTCTGTCTTTGTTCCTGTTATTTAATAAAGTTAAATAAATGAATAATGCATGACTCTGGAGTGGTGGAGGAAGTATTCAAATAAATTATTTCAGTAAAAGCAGAAGTACTACAATGTAAATGTACTTAAAATTTCACTGGTAACAAAAGTACTAATAATTCAGAAAAGTGTCCCCTTTGAATGTTACACTGATAAACATTTATTGGATTATTACTACTGATGAATGCATCTGCTCTGATGTTCTGAGAGAACTTTGTTATGATCTGACATTATACAAATTAAATTATAATTTATTTTAATTCATGTGTAAGCAGCACTTTGCTGTTGTAGCAGCTGATGTGGAAATAATGTAAACTATTGTAGATACTGTTGGTAGTTTAATGTATAACACGTCATATTTTATGAACTAGTCACATGTTTAAATGTAAAATCTGAATATTTAAAGGAACTGCAGCCACTAGAAAAATGTAGTACAGTAAAAGGTACAGTAGACTGAGTTTATTCTGCCACTCAGTAACATCTTCATCAGCATCATCACTGCAGAACCAGCAGGAGGCGCTGAAGTTCATTGGAATTCTAACACTCAGGAAGTTCTGTGTTCATCAACAACCTGGAAAAACACCTGTGGGAAGCTCTCATCTTTTGTAGATGGTAGTTGTAGTCTGACAGCATTGTGCACTGAAAAGAGGAAACACAGAAAAACCAGCTGACAATGTTTTAGATGAAGAAATAAATCTAATGCCAAATTCCCAAGAAGGCATAAATATTTGAGAATTCTTGTAGACAGTGTGTATGATTTTTGATGGAGTCTGGCAAATTTCTACTTAAGCATTTTTAGCACTGATAACCTGGTTCTTAAGCATTTTTAACTTAGTAGGAGAGTCTCCTACCCTGGAATGTGAGTAGGATCTGAGTTAGCCTGCTGGAGTTCGATGGCTGAGACCAGGTCTGAGGAAGTGTAAGTGTGATTTTAATTTGATCCATGAAAACAAAACAGCACACATTCAACCATTCATTAATTCAACCTTTATTTTAACTCAGAAATGAACTGAGGTAGAGACCTCATTTACAACATAGCCGAGTAAAACAATGAAATAAAAGGTCCTAGACACCAAAACAAAACAAAAAAAACCAGAAACTTACATAAAAGTGGCAGCAAGAAGAAAAAAAAACAATTAAAGCCACAATAACATTTTAAGACTAAATAAAAATGTCAATAATAAATAAAAACAGTTCAAACTTAAGGCATATTAATAAGCTGAAACAGGAACACCTGGAAGTAAAATGTGATAGTTACAGATTTACTTTGCCCTGTGGATAAAAATGAGGAAAGCTTTAAATTGTTCTGCATGTTGTTCCATGCTGCAGCTGCACATTATGAAAAACTAGATTTTCCAAAGTGAGCATAATCCAATCTTTCAATCCAAATTTCAATTCAAGCTGCACACTTACTCACAATTGCAATAAAACTGCAATATGACAAAGTGCAGTATCCAAATCACAGAACCAAATCAAATTTTTGGATAAAGGAGAAATGTGTGAGTTAACAGCGTTATAAGAAGAGACCGTAGTGCTGCAAAGATGTCCTGGCCTAAAAATCTAAAAAGAAAAAAAATCTTGGTTTGATTTGGGTCTCAAGAAACATCACATCATCACGGTTTTATAGGTTCTTTTCTGTAAAAACATGGAAATTGCAATGCTACAATGATCATTTCCACTAATCATATCAGTCAAAATAATTACAATATGACTTTTTTACCAAATCGTGCATGATGATTAAAATCAACATCAGTTATAATGCTACTAATAATCAGCTGTTTACTGATCTAAATGAATACTATAAGCAGTCTGATTCAGCTGTAACTGCGTTGCTTCAGACTGACACTGATGAACCAAGAATTTCTCATGTCGCAGCTTCGTCTTCTCTGTCCTCATGTCTCTTCCTCACATCTCTCTCTCATAATCCTCAGTGAGAGGAGCTGAGACACAGGTGGTTTAAATCGCAGGAGGCACAATATTTGTTAAAGGCAAAATATGTCAAAATGTGCTGCAGAGACTGAAGAAAACATCTTTCTTCAGTACACGTCTCGGCAAAGATCACAGCTTAATAATTATAATATGTTTTACAGAGAAAATTAGAATAATACTGCAAAGCTTAGCATTCTCTCCAATATCAGAAATCATATCACAATTACAATATCAGCCAAAAAAAAATTGCTATTAGCCATTATTTGAAAAAGTGACAGCTGTAGAAGACGGAGCAGCGGGGTGATAAATCTGTTATTTCAGCCACAGCCATCATCTAATGATGCTTCTGTGGTGTACAGAACCCCTCCTGCTCTGTTTCTTCTGTGGTGGATTTCATCCTCACCAAAAACCAAACCAATCATGTTTTAGATTGTTGAAATATTTCCTGTTACACAGTGTTTGTTGTTCAGCTGAATCAGACGAACACATCTGCTCCTCTTCCTCTGTGTTTCTGTTATATAATCTCTGAGCTTCTCTCATCTCCGCCTGCTGCTTCATTATCATCTCCATCATCAACCAGACAGGAAAAAAATATACAAATGTTCAGAGTCGATTCATCGGTTGGTTATGTTCTTGATTAAGTTGCTATAAAATGTTGAAAAATGTTGATCAGTGTTTTCAAAGTCCAAGATGACATCTTCAAATGTCTTATTTGGTCCAGAAACCAAAGATATTCCAGTTATTGTTATAAAAGAATAGAGAAACCAGAAAATATTCCAATTTAAGCTGGAGTTAGAGAAGTTGACTTTTTATTTAAAATAGCTACTCAAATGATTCGGCAATTATCAAAGTAGTTGCAGGTTAATTTAATAATTGATTAGTAATCAAATATTTGATTAATTGTTGCAGCTCTACATTCAAGTGATCAATACATTAATACATCATAAATCGTTCTCTGTTATTTTATCTTTTTGGTTTTGGTTTTGCACAGTTAGTACTTTTACTTTTGGTACTGTTTTTGCATGTAATGGTATGTCTGTATAAATAAAGTTTATTGTTATTATTGTTGTTATTCTGGTTGTTTTTGTTATCAAAAATCAGCTCCACCTTTACCAGTTCCAAAATATTAATGCATCAATAAGTATAGTTTAGTAATGTAATATATAGAACCAGACAGATATATCATTTGGTCAGTATTATCAGTCTCATGTCTGTTGTCATAAACACTTCTTTTAAATAGCATAATGAAGATTTTTATTTTATTTTTTTCTTACTTTTATTGGCAGCATTTCATGTTTATTTTTAACCATTTTGTATCAAAGTTCTAAATTCTTTTATCATGAGAACTCTACTTTACATCAAACAGTCTGACACAGAACTGGAGGAGAACACAGCAGGTGTGACATGCAACACACTCACTACACAATCTGCACTAATTACACAAGTGCAGGTGTCAATGTTCACAACTTTGATCAGAGCCTAGATTCTATGAAATCAGTATCACTGATGGTCCTCAGGCTCCCTCTAGTGGTACACTGAGGATGAAACTAATTCATTTTAAAATATATAATCAACATACAACAAACTTAATAAATTTTGTCTTTAATGTAATATTTCTACTTTAATATCAGCCTGCTACATAGTCAGGTTCATAAAAATGTCCTGAAAAATTAGGACAGTTCCAAATTACAAGCATGTGTCATAAATCTTTAATCCTGTCCTGTTTGTCCTGAAAATCAACCACTGTAGAGATCAGATAATATGAACAACGCATGAATCTGTGGAAATATGATCAAATTACCTACGTAGGTCCTGCTTTTAATTTTTAGAAAGTGTATTATTGATGTATTTTTACTTGTATATTGCACTGATTAGGTTATCAAAAAGGCTGAATTGTCCGGATCAGATGGTGGAGAGTGCAGCTGCTACTGCTGGATGAAAAATATAAAAATGTCAAACAAATGTGTTTGTGAGCTTCTTCAGCTTAATGACATCCATGACTGAAATGACTGTAACACACCTGTCACCTGTGCCAGAACACTGTGCATCATATCATCCTCAGAATCTGTCACTGAGCTTGATAATATTGATAACAAACATGTTAATCATTTTGACATGACACACCCACCCATAACTCCTTGTCCTGAATTCCACCCGCTCTTATTACATCTCAGCTGCACCTATGATCAGTTACAAGATAAACTGTGATGACAGTGTGGCTCACAACAGTCAACAATAAGTACCACCTTAGAAGATATTAGACTGACCAAACACCAACATTATGACTGACAGAGGAGGCAGTACAAACAATTTTTACTCTAGCAGAAGTACAGATACTTGTGAAAAAAGACTCTGGTAAAAGTAGTGGTCCTTATTCAACTTTTTAATACGGTAAAAGTGATAAAGTACAGGCTCTAAATGTACTCAAATTATAAAAGTCTTTGTGTTGATGCATCTTTTATGTTGTTTTTTATCTTATGTCTTTTTTGTCTTGTTACATCTTTTTTTCTTGCTACGTCTTACACGTCATTTTTCATCTTGTTACATCTTTTATGCCATATTACATCTCGAGTCTTTTACATGATTTTCATCTTGTTGCGTCTGTCATGTGTGACATGCACTGATGGGCAGGCCAACAAATCCTTTTTTTCTATGTGTTATTGTTCGTCTATTTAGGTTGAAATTAGTCACGATGTTGAAGGCGGTGTACAATGATGCAAAATAATTACTAATCAATAATTCCCCTACAATGCATTAAGGCCCCAACACATGATCAGCGGTAAAAACGCTTTGCTCTGGCTGTCCCATTATTTTCCTATGGACAGAGCGGTAGCGCCCGACCTAGCAGCACCGCTACCCTCGGCGTGGCGCACCGCTCGGATCTGCCGCTCACCACTGCACCTGACCTCGTTTGCCGCTGACCTTTCAAAGCGCAACCAATGAGATAACAGCTGAATGTGACGTAGCCAGAAGTGACACATACAAACAGAGGAGGGAGAGAAAATGGAAGAAAAAGCTCATTCTCTGTGTTTCCGAGTTCCCCGAACTGTATAACACATGATACCACGATCTCGGCAGGAAGAGTATTGCTTGGCGAAATGTCAGTAGTCAGATCGGGCTACCAGGCTTGTGATTAGGCAGAGTTTACGAGCTACCGTTAAGCTAAATACAATGCTAACGTTAGTTTAGCTGTTTGTGTATGTTTGTTATTCCAGGCAGACACAGTGAGGATCAGTGCTTCACAGATATAAACTGTCCTTCAGCTCAGCGACAGTAAATCCTATCATGTTGTTACATAGAGCTGTGGTTAGTTTTTGCAAAAGGGGAGTCTGCTTTTTCCTCCTCGTCCCGGAGTGACAAGTAGCGTTTGGTGTTGCCTAGCAACGGGAATAGCTCGCACTTCTCGATGACGTATACCTGAGCTCCTCCGCGTCCGCTCGGCGCCTCTGCGCCCTACCTGGCGGTGAGCGAAGAGCAAATTTCTTGTCATGTGAAGGCCCCTTTAAACACAGCAAAACACCAACCCTATTCAACTACAGGTCAAGACTGTTGTGATCCAGATATGATCTAGCAGTACTAGTAACTTTTAACTAGAACTATCATTGTTGCTACTTCAAGACAGTCCGACACACTGCACATCCACACAGACAATAATCAGTGAGTTATTTTATTTTGGGATAATGAGACTATTTTACTGAAGTCAGGGAGAATGAAACTGCGCCAAATCCTTCACCTGTAATGGAGACACTACAAGCACTACATTAAAACACCTGCTGAGTCTAATACAGAGCAGTATAATGTTGCAATATAGGTTTTCAGAAATGCTCCATTACACTGTAGGAGGTTAGATGTCATAGCTTGACAGACTCATAATACCGTGACCATGTGAACTGTTTCTCCGAAACTGACTTTGTGCCTTCAGACCAATCAGACTGCATTCTTTGATCAAATCAGTTGAAAAGGAGACAGCCTTCAGACACAGGAAGGATTAAGATGCTGATTATATCTTTACTGAACATAACATATGATAAATAAGCAGGTCTTTCTTTTTACACACAGACAGACAGACGAGACACCAGAAAGCTGCTGATCTGACGGACATTCACAGGGACAAGGTGAGTGAGTCTAATTACAGATTTTTTTTACATGTTTGAAAAGATTTCACATGAGATGAATGTTTGATTTGCATGATGACAAAAGTGACTAAGGAAAATGGCTTCAAATAAACTGTCTGGGTCCCCTAACAAAGAGGATTCTTAATATCTACAGACATGATATTGTGGTGAGCTGTGGTTCACTCATGATAAACTAGCAAGTTATTAATTAACAACAACAAGCAGAGACACAACCTACAGCTGAACAATCTGACACCCACACAAGAAATCTGTACTCTGACTGACAGATGTTGGAGATGAAATAATTTTATAAAGTAAAAGATGAAAGCTGTTCAAATACTGGAATTCAAAAAGTATTTATTGCACCATGTCACAGCATTTCACGGTACTGCTTGGCAATAAATCCATATTATATGGTTATTGATATAAGACCACTAGACTAGATATGATGTTATATTTTGGATATGGTTATATGGTGGCATGTAGACATAAGTGTTGTCTTTTTCTGGTTTTAAAGGGTGCATTACAGTAAAGTGATGTCATTCATTGGTGACAAAGGCTATCAATAGTTCAACCAATAGCAAAATGCAAATGCAATAGGCAGATTTCAAACACTTGCTATGCATATTAACAGGGATGGAAGTAACTAATTACAAATAGTCAAATTCTTGTAATTAAATGGTATTTTGGGGGGTACTGATACTCTTATGAGTAGATTAGTCTGTACTTTTACTCATACTTAAGTATGTATTTCACCATGTAATCTACTTTTAAAATCATAATGGAGTACTGTGTACAATTTGAGTTAATATCCAAACCTTTCATCTGCATTTTTGTAGCCAATCAGGTGATCTGATCACACATAGACCACATAGAATGTTAATGATAATTTGATTATTTACCACTGATAATTTAACCAATTAAAACTGCACCACATTTGACATTGTTTGATCTGGCAGAGTTATTTGATGAATGTGGAAATTTAAACTTAAAATGAGAAAAAATGATACAAACATGTAGTTTATATATCTATATATCAACTTATTAATGATTTTTATAATTATTAATGATTAATCAATTAGTCTATCAATATTTTCAACTAGCGGTTAAGGAAATATGCAGAAACTTTGCAACCGTAGAAGTGACCACTGAGCAGAACAGAGGAGTTGGGAGTAAATTTGCATTTAACATCAGCGGTTACAATAATACTATGAGCAGATTCTCAGATGAATACTTAATAATATTAATTTAATTTCATACATTTATTAAGTGTTTTTCTAACAGTAATATGTAACAGGATTGTAATTCAGTACAGATTTATGTCAAAGATTTGGACCTTTTTGCTCCCATTTTTCATGAGAGGAAATCAAAGATCTCAGACTCAGACCTCTGTGCCCACAAAAGATTTTTTCTCTACAGTTTTGTTCACAGACGTGTTAAAGTCCATGTTAGGTGGATGGATTATCTCGGCAAAGGAGAAGTGCTCACTAACAGGTGTGACATAAAGAGATGCTGATTAAACAGCAGGAGTTTTGCACAGGTGTGTTCACAAAAGGACACTTTAGAATGTGATGTTTGATCTTTAAAAAAATCACTTATTAGACACTGAACTGTGGATAACTATGCCTCTGATTCCTGTTATTCTTAGCCTAACCCTCACCAGTCACCCTTTATGCCTGAACTTAACCAACCCAACCAACAAACACAAACAAACATTTTGTCAGTCAGAGGCAGATGAGGGCAGGTGATGACTTTGCCCTCCTTGGCTTTATGCCAACAAACCAAGCCCTTCTCTCTGCTTCAAAAGAGGTTCGTCATCTTGTCATCAGCTGTGGAATGCATGAAAACCAGTTTTCAGGTTTGTGTTTGCTGCCAGTTGCTGGTTCAAAGAGAAAAGGAGGTGATGACTCCAGTGGTCACAGTCAGTAACTACAACAGCACCTCCAACAGATATCTGCAGGTTATCCAGGTTCACACTAACTGTTTCCTTCCAGCTGTCTTCAAGATACAAGATGGTGATGATGATGGTGGTTTGAGGTTTTGTGTTAGTAGTTTCCTGCTATATTTTGTAGTCCTTATCCTCCCTCCTCTGCTTCTCCTAATCTGTTCCAGCCTTTCATCAGCCACGCCTGTTGCCTATTACTCACCTGCCCCTGATCAGCCCCATAGTAAACCCTGTGTATATATACTCACCTGTTTCCTTGCCACTTGTAAGACAGGATTCCTCGTCTTTATTTCTGTGCTTTTTTTTTCTTTTTACTGTATTAGTTTCCCTGGTTTATGGAGTTTATACTCACGATCTGCTTTGGATTACCTACCCATGAATGACCTTTTGGACCATCAGTAAGAATCTACCCTGCCTCAGTAAGTGTGTCTTCACATGAGTCTATACTCCTTTGAGATCATTACAGGTTATAATTAAACTTGTTAAATCTGTTGGTCCATTCTTGCTCACGATCACCTAGGTAAACTTTGTGAGTGTGCATGAAGCGTGTGCTGCTCAAGTGGTAGGTGGGACTCAGGACAGAGAAAATAAACCTAACTCATGTCCTGGTGATGAGACTCAACAACCACCCGTTTGTAGGTTTTCTTCTTACTGCAGCTTTAAGGTAATGGGGAAAAGACTATGCACAAACTAGGAACAAAAACCATGAGCTGCCATGGTTGAGTCGCTCTCCCTTCAGTCATAACTATATCACCAGTTAGCATCATAGCTAGGCAAATGTTAGTGTTGCTGGGAATGCCTGGAAGTGTAAAGCCAATCACAGCAGAGATGGGGCATGTTTTCCACAAGGCAAAATGAGTCTGTGTCCAGAGAGTCATTTTAGTCTCTCCCCTGCTTTCTGACTGCAAAGTTGTGCTCTCATTCTTCCTGACCACTGACCAATGTGAATGAGAATCTTCTCTGTCCAATAACAAACAACCATGGATTAGTTTGAAGTATTTAGTGTCTGGAATGTAATGTAATGTCCCCTACACGTCAAGGTAGAAAGTCTATGGGAGCTGATGTGAATATGAACCCAGCACCAGCTGCAAAGGTAACATGACTGATTTTGGATCATTTAATTGATATGACACTGCAGCTGCCATTTCTAATCTTGTCTTTGGTATTTAGGTGGATGAGCCATTTTGTGCATTCACAACTCTTTGTGTTTGTAAGGTGACTGAGAGGAATGATGGAAAATAATGTGTGAATTATCCCAGCAGGCTGTTGTGTTTGTGTTAAGGTGTGGACTCTGCTATGAATCAGTTTGAGGACAAAGACGAGGTAGTCCCTCCATCTAAAACCACTCTGTGTGGGGAAGATGAAGCCCAGAGGTGAGATCAAGATCTTTACCATCCATCACTTGTTCTCCATGCCACAGATCAGCACTCAGATCACTCCATCATCATTATTCACCCTCTTAGCTCTGTTTTCTCAAAGTGATAGTGGGGGATACTGAGGGAAATTTCATTTTTGGGTGAACTATCACTTTAAAGCCCAGAACAGCCACAGACACCAGACTCTGCAAGAACTGGACCAGGACCTGAAACAAGACATGGATCCAGCTGTGTGTCCCTCCAGGGTGATAAAAGGTCAATGACTGAAGAAATATATTTTCAGCGACAAAAACCTTCAAAGAAGAAGAAAAAGTAAGTCAAAATCATTTTATAATATCAACAGCTTTATATGATCAAATTCTGATTTGAAGTGTTATTAATGCTGTTCTGTGGATTTTTACTATAAACAAAAAAGTGGACTACGTTTGAAAATTTCCATGCAGTAATATTTCTTGACTCATTGGAATTGGTTGAAAAATAAAAGCTATAGTGCTTTTTATTCAGAAAAAAGTGCAGCTCCTTCATTTACATGTATTTGTTCTCAGGTCAGTCTTGCTGGTCTAATATGGTGGCAGTGTTGCCATATCATAGCAAAGGGCTGAGGCAGTTAATGCAGCATCTATGCATATATATTTGTTTTCTAGCTGACTGTCTTTGTTGTATTTGTTGATGCATATCTTGTCATGTTAGCACCACCTGTTGACCAGTGTAATCATAACCACTGAAATAGAAACCATCTGTAGGAGATAAACAAACCCACTGAGACCCACCCATAGAAAACCAGTTCCATACTAGAGGTCAGAAACTCCCCATGAACCTTTTAGAAAAAAAACTGAAATTACACATTTGTGGAAAGGTTTTGTCTAATGTGTCACAGAACATAAATGATGCAATGATGGCATATTCTTCTTCACACATAGACAGAATTTATCTGCCCAGGACACCCAGGCTGTCATTAAGACTGACTATGATCTGAGTATAAATTTGATTCCTGACATGCTCCACTGAGCTCCTCCCTCGCATCAACACTACATACCTCAAAGTAATCTGAGAACAGGAACACAAACATGTCAGTGACAACAGCTGAGGCTGGTATTATTACGTATGATTAATGAACAAGCTATGTTGACTCAAGTCAGAGTTTTCAATGTCACAAAGATGGCTGTCTTTTAACCTGGCTAGATCACCATGGTAACTTATGCTGAACTCATAATCACACTGCCACAGGAACCTCAGTTTGGTGATACAGAAAGTAATTTTTCCTGTTTGCTTCAGGTCATATTAACACTTTGAATTTTACACAGCATATTAACCACACACAAACGGAATGATAAAGCATCTACAGACACTTTGATGTTTTTAAGCTTGATCTTGATTTGTTGTCAAGTCTGTTTTGCATTGCAGATATTGCAGCTCAGAACACTGATTAGAAAATTGATTAGTCTATCTTATTAATCATGGATAATGCTCAATCAGTATAATTAATTTCACTTTGGCCAAAAACCTAAGTGATTTCTACATATCCTTCGTCATGGGACAGTGTCAGACCAACAGTACAGTTTAGATACCATGTTGTTGTTTAATGTGCAGTTGTCATGTAAGAAATGAACAGAAGTGCTAAGAACTCATTAAGTTGATTAGTACTTTTCTGCCAGCATTCTTCTTCTCCTGCCTTATTTGTAGCAACAGTGTTGGTGTTTGTTGTAATATATTTTTAATATTTTTCTAGCTTTCCATTGTAATGACTTGCTCAACTTGACTGAAGTTGGTGGCTCACAATCAATCCACTTTGTGTAGAAAAGTGTCATTTGATGTATCTTGCATGACCCAAAGTTCATGACCATAGGTGAGGGTAGGAACACAGATTGACCAGTAAATCAAGAGCTCTGCCTTTTGGCGCAGCTCCTTCTTTCCCACGACAGACCGGTGCAATGACCGCATTTCTGCCGCCGCCGCGCCAATCCATCTGTCAATCTCACGCTCCTCCCCTCACTTGTGAACAAGACCCCAAGACATTTGAACTCTTCTCCGACCCAGAGGGGCAAGTCACCTTTTTCCGGTCGAGAACCATGGCCTCGGACTTGGAGGTGCTGATTCTCATCCCAGCCGCTTCACACTTCACACTGCAAACCGCCCCAGTACATGCTGAAGGTCCTGGTTTGAAAGAGCCAACAGGACAACATCATCCACAAAAAGCAGAGATGAGATCCTGTGGTCCCCAAACCTCACACAGCCCCTGGCTGCGCCTAGAAATTCTGTCCATAAAAATAATGAACAGAACCGGTGACAAAGGGCAGCCCTGCCAGAGTCCAACATGCACCGGGAACAGGTCTGACTTATTGCTGGCAATGCAAACCAAGCTCCTGCTCCGGCCATACAGAGACCGTACAGCCCTTAGCAAAGAGCCCCGAACTCCATACTCCCGAAGCACCTCCCACAGAATGCCACGAGGGACACGGTCGAATTGGCTGAATTCTTCTCTCCAGTACCCTGTAATAGACCTTCCCAGGGAGGCTGAGGAGTGTGATCCCCCTATAGTTGGCGCACACCCTCCGGTCCTCCTTCTTAAATAGAGGGACCACCACCCGAGTCTGCCAGTCCAGAGGCAATGTCCCCAACTGCCACACGATGTTGCAGAGGCGTGTCAACCAAGACAGCTCTACAACATCCAGAGACTTGAGGCACTCAGGGTGGATCTCATCCACCCCCGGTGCCTTGCCACCGAGGAGCTTCCGAACTACCTCAGTGACTTCAGCTTAGGTGATGAATGAATCAACCTCTGGGTCCCCAGCCTCTGCTTCCTCTACGGAAGGCGTGTCAGTGGGATTGAGGAGATCCTCGAAGTATTCCTTCCACCGTCCAACAATGTCCCCAGTCGAAGTCAACAGCTCCCCGCCACCACTGTAAACAGTGTTGGCAGGGTACTGCTTCCCCTTTCTGAGGTGCCGGGCAGTTTGCCAGAATCTCTTTGAGGCCGGCCAGTAGTCCTCCTCCATGGCCTCCCCGAACTTTTCCCATACCTGGGTTTTTGCTTGAGTCCCACGAGCCAACCAAGCTCAATAGGACTCCTTCTTCAGCCTGACGGCATCCCTGACCTCCGGTGTCCACCACTGGGTTTGGGGATTGCTACCGCGGCAGGCACCGGAGACCTTACGGCCACAGCTCCGAACGGCGACGTCAACAATGAAGGTGGAGAACATAGTCCATTTGGACTCAATGTCTCCAGCCTCCCTCAGGATCTGGTCAAAGCTCTCCTGGAGGTGAGAGTTGAAGACCCCTCAACCCAGAGGATTCCACCAGATGTTCCCAACAGACCCTTACAATGCATTTGGGCCTGCCAAGTCTGTCCAGCTTCCTCTTCCACCAGCGGATCCAACTCACCACCAGGTGGTCATCAGTTGACAGCTCAGCCCCTCTTCACCTGAGTGTCCAAGACATATGGCCGAAGGTCAGTTGACACGACTACAAAGTCGATCACTGACCTCCAACCTAGGGCATCCCCATGCCACATGCACTGATGGACACCCTTATGGTTGAACATGGTGTTCGTTATGGACAAACTGCTACCTACGTGGGCGTTGAAGTCCCCCAGTAGAACGATGGAGTCTCCAGTTGGAGCACTTTCCAGCACCCCTCCCATGGTCTCCAAGAAGGCTGGGTAGATTCCATGTCCTGGGGTTGGGTCGTCGGGATGCTGCCAATGACCACCACCCAAACCGCACAGCATCGGCCCCTTCTGAACCCTCCTCCAGGTGATGGGCCAACGGGAAGGCGAGCCAACGTTGCTTATTCAGACTGGGCTTGGCTGGGTCCCGTGAATGAAAACCCAGCCATCAGGCGCTCACCTGCTAGCCCCAACCTCGGACCTGGTTCCAGGGTGGGGCCCTGGTGACGCTAATCTGGGAGGCATAGACATCCCTGTTGTTACACTATTCATTAGGGGCACTGGAACTGCACCGTCTGACCTGTCACCTAGGACCTGTTTGCCTTGGGAGAACCTAACAAGGGGCAATAAACCCCCAACAACATAGCTCCTAAGATTATTCAGGTACTCAAACCCCTCCCCCACGGTAAGGTGGCGGTTCAAGGAGGGGTCCACGAATTATCAACACTTTAACACTTGATTTCTCACCCTATGATGGATATTAGTGTTAGTATAGTAAAATCTTTTTCAGGGCACCAAAATCTTGTCCATGGTGTTTTCGAAGTCTTTTCAAGAAGATGAGTAAGGACTCTCATTACTTGTATCCCCAACACATCCAGTTACCCTTCTCTTGGGTTGTGTGGGTTTAATCCACATGCATTACAGTTGTTAGGGTTTGATTTATTATCAGTTACAATTTTTGCCAGTGTGAGGTATGTGTTTATTGAGGGGTGTGGTTTGTGTACCTCAGGTGTCTTTCTTTTTTGGTATAAAGAAAGGTCCCATTTGTGGTGTCTGGGTTATACATTGCAAACAGAAATCTACACTTATGCTTTTTCTCTTTCCCTCTGACAACTTCTTCTGCGACTCCATTTGTGTCTGTGCTGTTCCTGTGCTCCTCTAATGACTGCAGCTCTCCGACACCTGCCTCTGGGGCTACCTTGTCTTTGTCTCTGCATGGTTAGACCGAATTTGTGCTAATTCTTGATGATTCATCCACAGAGTCAACCAGGGGAGCTCAGAAGTTCCCAGTGGTCAATCTGCCCAGCTTCAAATGTACACAGACTCCATATTTATGGTATGTACATCTACAACAACTGTTGTTACATCTATTCAGTTCACAATCATCTCCATCAGACTGTTTTCATGTTTCCATGGTATTTAGCTTGGTTTTGTAATTCATATAATATTTTGTTCCAGCTACTGGAGGAAAACATGATCAATTTTGTGAAGCACGAGATGAAGAAAATCAAGAAGGCTCTAGGTATAGATTACCCACAATGCTTAGACAGTCTGAGTGAGGATGAGGAGATGTTGTCATGTCATGATGAAGAGCAGATGAGGAGCAGCAGAGAGGCATTTTTGAACATCACACTGCACTTTCTGAGGAGAATGAAGCAGGAGGAGCTGGCTGACCGTCTGCAGAGCAGTAAGAGGATTTCTCTTTCTTATTAAATATTTGTTAGGCTTTTGCCTTTATTATGTAGAGAGAGAGGGGATGACCCATAGCAAAAGGCTACAGGCTGGACTTGAACCTGGGCCAACGTAAGATAATTTCTCTCAATGATTAACATGTTCTGATACGGGAAATCTGACATTTACTAGTGTCTCAAGAGATGAACCAAGTCCATGAATGTGCTAATTCTTTGAGGAAGTGAAATGTTTAAATGTTATCGTGTTTTCATTCAGGATATCCTGCTCCAGTTTGTATCCAGCATAAACATAAATCTAACCTGAAGAAGAAGTTCCAGTGTGTGTTTGAGGGGATTTCTAAAGCAGGAAACCCTAAAACCCCTCTGAACCAGATCTACACAGAGCTCTACATCACAGAGGGAGGGGCTTCAGAGGTCAATGATGAACATGAGGTCAGACAGATTGAAACAGCATCCAGGAAACCAGACAGACCAGAAACAACAATCAGACATGAAGACATCTTTAAACCCTCACCTGGAAGAGATGGACCAATCAGAACAGTGATGACAAAGGGAGTGGCTGGCATCGGGAAAACAGTCTTAACACAGAAGTTCACTCTGGACTGGACTGAAGACAAAACCAACCAGGACATACAGTTCATGTTTCCATTCACTTTCAGAGAGCTGAATGTGCTGAAAGAGAAAAAGTTCAGCTTGGTGGAACTTGTTCATCTCTTCTTCACTGAAACCAAAGAAGCAGGAATCTGCAGGTTTGAAGAGTTCCAGGTTGTGTTCATCTTTGATGGTCTGGATGAGTGTCGACTTCCTCTGGACTTCCACAACAATGAGATCCTGACTGATGTTACAGAGTCCACCTCAGTGGATGTGCTGCTGACAAACCTCATCAGGGGGAAACTGCTTCCCTCTGCTCGCCTCTGGATAACCACACGACCTGCAGCAGCCAATCAGATCCCTCCTGGGTGTGTTGACATGGTGACAGAGGTCAGAGGGTTCACTGATGAACAGAAGGAGGAGTACTTCAGGAAGAGATTCAGAGACAAGAAGCAGAGCAGCAGAATCATCTCCCACATCAAGACATCACGAAGCCTCCACATCATGTGTCACATCCCAGTCTTCTGCTGGATCACTGCTACAGTTCTGAAGGACGTGTTGAAGACCAGAGAGGGAGGAGAGCTGCCCAAGACCCTGACTGAGATGTACATCCACTTCCTGGTGGTTCAGTCCAAACTGAAGAACGTCAAGTATGATGGAGGATCTGAGACGGATCCACACTGGAGTCCAGAGAGCAGGAAGATGATTGAGTCTCTGGGAAAACTGGCTTTTGATCAGCTGCAGAAAGGAAACCTGATCTTCTATGAATCAGACCTGACAGAGTGTGGCATCGATATCAGAGCAGCCTCAGTGTACTCAGGAGTGTTCACACAGATCTTTAAAGAGGAGAGAGGACTGTACCAGGACAAGGTGTTCTGCTTCGTCCATCTGAGTGTTCAGGAGTTTCTGGCTGCTCTTCATGTCCATCTGACATTCATCAACTCTGGAGTCAATCTGCTGTCAGAAGAACAAACAACATCCCAGAAATCTGGAACAAGACAAGACGAATCTGCAGAGACACACTTCTTCCAGACTGCTGTGGACAAGACCTTACAGAGTCCTAATGGACACCTGGACTTGTTCCTCCGGTTTCTCTTGGGTCTTTCACTGCAGACCAATCAGATTCTCCTACAAGGTCTGCTGACACAGACAGGAAGTAGCTCACAGTCCAACCAGGAAACAGTCCAGTACATCAAGAAAAAGATCAATGAGGATTTGTCTCCAGAGAGAAGCATCAATCTGTTCCACTGCCTGAATGAACTGAATGATCGTTCTCTAGTGGAGGAGATCCAACAGTACCTGAGTTCAGGACGTCTGTCCACAGATAAACTGTCTCCTGCTCAGTGGTCAGCTCTGGTCTTCATCTTACTGTCATCAGAAAAAGATCTGGACGTGTTTGACCTGAAGAAATACTCTGCTTCAGAGGAGGCTCTTCTGAGGCTGCTGCCAGTGGTCAAAGCCTCCAACAAAGCTCTGTGAGTACACAGATAGAGATTGTTGGATTTATTTACTACATTCTCAGCATAATGTTCTCTTTTCAACAGGAATGATAGAAATGTACACGTGTTTTCCTTTACTGTCTCATCAGGTTGAGTGACTGTAAACTCTCAGAGAGAAGCTGTGAAGCTCTGTCCTCAGTTCTCAGGTCCCAGTCCTCTACTCTGACAGAAGTGGACATGAGTGACAACAACCTGCAGGATTCAGGAGTGAAACTGTTGTCTGCTGGACTTGAAAATCCACACTGTACACTGGAAACTCTCAGGTCAGGATTCATCAACCAGTTCAAGTGATGGCCATTTAAAACCTAATTTACATCACTGGATACACTTGTAACCTGAAAAATTTTGCCATATGATTTCAAACCTGTTGTGTTTATTTAGTTTCTCTTTACATAAATGTGTTTATGGTTGGATTAAGTTTCTTTATTGTCCCCTCAGGGAAATTTGTTGTGCAGCAAGAGTTTACATGAAAAAATGATACAAAAGGGCCACATCATCAACAGCAGGAACATTAATACAATACAAACTATGCGATAAAAAACACATACTAGGTCAAAGGATGGAAAATTGATGGAAATTTCATATCAAGTACAAAGATGCAAGAATGCCTAAATGCAGGTGTGTAAAATGTGCCATGATAGTGCAGGACTGTAGACAAGGTGCTGGGTGCTACTGAGCATATCTATAGCACTTGGAATGAAATAGGTATGAAATCTTTTAGTCTTCTGAACAGGTGCCCTGAAATGGCGACCTGAGGGCAGCAGCTCAAACTCCCTATATAATGGGCAGTCCTGACAGACCAGTATAGCATTAGTCCTCCTAAGTACCTCCCTGTTATAAATAGCCAAAAGCTTGTTCTGACCCCTCCCCAAGTTTTTACTGGCACTTTTCACAAGACTTTGAAGTCGATTACTACAGGACTTGGTTTCCAAACCAAGCAGCAATGTAGAAAGTTAAAACAGATTCAATTAAACTCCTGTAGAAGAGTGTCGTCATCTCAGCGGAAACATTAAAGGAGTTCATTTTTCTCAAGAAAGAAAGTCTATCGTATTTTCTCACTCTATTGTTGAAACTTAAATTATATTACAAAGATATCAGGGTATTTCAGCCCTCACAGTACACTCACAGTATGTAAGCCATGTTTCCACTGCATAGTATGGCTCAGTTTTACTCGAGTCACTCTTTTTTCCACTGTAGTGCCTAGTGCCAAGGTTCCACTTGGTGGTAGCATATTAAGTGTGAGGCTGAGCAAGCAAGAGAGAGAGAGCACTAGAGAGTGACAGCGAGTGCAAACAGAGGAAATAGTGAGCAATGAAGTTGTCAATCTGGCTGCAAACACAATGTAGGTTACAGTTTGTCCATGAATAAAGGCTGCAGCTTCTGAAGACCAAATTCAGGCTTCTCTGTATGTATTGTTTCCTAGTTGCTGGAATAGTGTCAATATGTGGTAGAAAAATTAAATTTGTGTTGTGTTGTGTGTTTGCAGTCTGTCAGGTTGTCTGATCACAGAGGAAGGCTGTTCTTCTCTGGCCTCAGCTCTGACCTCCAACCCCTCCCACCTGAGAGAACTGGACCTGAGCTACAATCATCCAGGAGATTCTGCAGTGAAGCTCCTGTCTGCTGGATTGAAGGATCCACACTGGAGACTGAACAGTCTCAGGTATTAAGTATGAAGTTTTTAAAATGTCATCATTATTAACATTAATATTCTTTTTTAACCTTATTAACCAATAAAATACTACATACTTATATGTACAGCCTTATACTTTGTGATACTCAGCTATCATAAACTTTGACTACTAATAACTAAGAGAGGCAAATGTTTAAGTTTAAACCTTAATAGCTTCTGAACACAACCCTTGGATCTTCAAAATAGTAACCAAAATACAAACTTGAAAAAAAAATTTAAATAACCAAATTTATGGCTATTCTAATAGTAAAGGTTGAATGGTCCTGCAGCCACTTTACTTTTGAACCAAGTGGTTGTCAATGAACAGTTATTACAGCCACTCAATGTGTCAAGGAGACGCAGGTAAGACCTCTGTGGCTGCTGGTGAACTTGAACTGTGATAGTTTCATCTCTAGATTAAAAATAATGAAACCCATCACTGACTGTTACTAGGAGATGGAATATAAACAAGTGTCATCATCGGGTTACTAAACACTGAATTTTTTTTTTACTTATTTTCTGAAAAAAACGAGTGGCAGCCATTGACCAACCAAACAATAAGAAGAAGCTCAGCTGAACTAGATGAATATCAACTTATTAATAATAACTGCTACATGTGAACAGAATAACAAACCTCTGTGTATGAGAGTGATAATATTTCCAAGTGAAAGATGATGTACTGGTCTGACCCTCCTCCTCTTTTCAGGGTGGAGCCTGCTGGAGTTCGATGGTTGAGACCAGGTCTGAGGAAGTGTAAGTGTGAAAACAACGTTGTACAAATTCAACTATCTTCAAACTGTGATATCACTCATTCAAATCTCTTATACTTAAACTGCCAATCAGTGAACTGATAATTGATTAATAACTGCAGCTGTATTGTGTCTTGTTCTCTCCATCAGATTCCTGTGAACTCACACTTGACATGAACACAGTGAACAAAAAGATCAAACTGTCTGACAACAACACGAAGGTGACATACGTGAAGGAGGATCAGTCATATCCTGATCACTCAGACCGATTTGATCAGTGGCCTCAGCTGCTGTGTAGAACTGGTCTGACTGGTCGCTGTTACTGGGAGGTTGAGTGGAGTGGACATGTTGATATATCAGTGAGTTACAGAGGAATCAGCAGGAGAGGAATTGGATATAAATGCAGGTTTGGAAGGAATGATCAGTCCTGGAGTCTGGAGTGCTCTGATGGCAACCACTATGTCTGGTACAATAACCAAGGCACATCCATCACCTCCTCCTCCTCCTCTGTCTCTCACAGAGTAGCAGTGTATGTGGACTGTCCTGCTGGCTCTCTGTCCTTCTACAGAGTCTCCTCTGACAAACTGATCCACCTCCACACCTTCAACACCACATTCACTGAACCTCTGTATCCTGGATTTGGTTTCTGGTCTGGTTGGTCTGGTTCAGTGTCTCTGTGTTCTCTGTAGGAGGGAGAGTCTTCTCCTGTTGAAACACCTTTTTCACTGCTGACCAGATAGTTCCATCTGTACAGGATTAGAGCTGATGTTACTTAGTACCAAGGTGATTTCTCAGCGGTTGTAAATGCAGTTGGAGATGATGGATTGGGACTGGGGGATGAGAGTTTTCTGGGACTTGTGGCCATGCAGTTGGATAGTTGAAACAGCAAAGCAAAGTTGATGTAATTACCTGAAATGATGTGTTATCTGAAAGGAGGTGTGAACAAATTAAAATGTCAAACAAGATTCTTTCAGTAAAACTTTGAGAGCATCTTCTCTGTGTAATAACAATTGATCTGGTATTGATCATGTTTTTTTTAACTGTTTCTTATGTTTGAACCCAGAAAGTTCAGTTGACTCTGATATGAAACAGAGTAAAAGTGATCAGTGATCAGAACTGAGGTGCAGATCAACGATCAGAGGTTTCACTCACACACCTTTGAATCGGATCAAGTTAATCCAAATCTGATGTTGTGTAAGATGAACATTTACTGCATCTTATAGACACAAACTTCACTGCTCTCAGAAATCATGTGGTACCATCTGGTGGTACAAAAGTAAGTGGCAGGAGTCTTTGACATGGCTCAGAGTTAACATAAACATATTTATGACTTCACATACTGCTGGGTAACTTAATACATCATTATTTATGAGTTGATTTGTTTTGTTATTCACTAGTTTTTTGAATTTCAATTTTTTTCACAGGTACTGAAACACTTTGTCATTGTTACTGTCATTTATCAACACTCTGTGCACTTCAACTACAAATAAAGTAGATTTTGTTGGAGTTTTGTACTTGTGAGCTTTTTTGGTGAGGTTATTGAAAACACTCAGACTAGAGTGTGGTGTGGTTCTTTTTGTCGGTAATAATACACAAAAATGTGCAACTTTCATTATAAAAAAGCTGCCCCAAAACAGCCCTAATTTATTCTCATGAATAAAAATGTTTCAGAAACACCCCCCTTTTTTTGTGAGGAACATGGTGTGCTGTCATGCTGAGCTGATATGAGCATGTTCTAAATGTCAACTTGACCAATCAGATTGCTTGGTCTGATCTACCTGTTATATGTTTGGCTGCATTGATTACCCAGTAGTTCCCTGTGAAGTCCATTGATTGTGGTGTTCAGCCATATTCAGTAAGATTCTGACCCACTAGCAGCACACAAACACTGTAAAGAAGGATAGTTGGTAATGACCTTTATTAAAGGCTTTGCAGGAAATGGTATACGCAGACAGGAAGTACATGGTTAAGCTCAGCTTGAGGATGTGGGTTTGCTGTGGTTTGAGGCAGATCCAGAGGCTCAGGATGAATGAGCTGAATCAGAGAGCAGGAGAGTTCAGAGTCAATGGAGCGTGCTCACACACAACAGGCAGGTAGAAGGTGTTGTCATGGAGACAGCAGATCAAAAACCAGGTAAGAATACAGTTCAAGCAAGCAGTCCAGCAGGGAACAGTCAGAAGGTGAGTCAAGGCCGAGCGGAGAGTCAAGGATCCAGTGGAGAGGTGAGGAGATACACTCCACTGGAACAAACAGGAAGCAGGAAAACAGGGACACTCACATTGCAATGTAGTGAGAGGGAAACACTGAAAAGCCACAGGGACAGAAGCACTGGGGCAGATGTCATGGTCAGAGACAGAAAGCTGTGTTGATTTTCCAGGGCCCAGACAAGGCAGGTGAGTCAGAGACAGGCAGGGTTGGCAACAGGCAAATGAGTGCTGGAGAGTCTTATGTGGAGATACAGAAAAACAATGTGGCAGTGACTAACTGAGCAGGAGGAGCTTATACTGGTCTGGTTACTGAGGAGTTGCAGCTGTGCACACAGGTGAGTGGAGCTGGGCTGATGAAGTGGGAGTGGCTGGCAGGCAGAGTGGAGGAGAGGCAAGGCGCATGGAAAAGTACTGGGAGAGCTGGGGAACTGAGAGAGAGAAACTGGTCCCACAGAACTGTGACGTAGCAGGCAGCAAACATGCTCGTTTCAAATAACTGAACAAGACATCAAAGATTACCCATCAGTCATTGTGCCAAAATCAACAGTGGAGTTCACAGAGGAGTTCTTTTTTTAATGTTGTTTTTACTGAGGGATCTGATGTTCCCTGAGCAGGGAGAACAGTCAACAGACACTGACTGGAACCTGGGCTTCACTTTGCAGGACACTGACAAGCAATATAAGTGACTGCACCAAAATCAAACAGTGGAGCTCCGTCTTATCTTAAACTTCAGTTCAATTCAATGAAGCATTATATATATATATAATGCTTCATTTAATTGAATTTAATTTTTTTCTGTTTATATTTATATATGTCTGTAAAAATGTCATTGTAATTAATGTTACTAATTCTAATCACAAATCATCTGTAAATAATCTGCATATTAATCTCCTTTGGAATGCACCATATATCTTGTAAACTAATCAAATCCCATTTATACACAACTTACATTTGGTAGAATAAGATTTGTAATGTATCAGTTTTGTTTTTGTTTTACTTAATATTTTGTTTCTGTCATGTAACATTTCAATAGTTGCAGCAAAAGTTTTCTGGGTGTTTCACAGAGTTTCTTTAAAAAACTGATTATGTGTGAGCAGACAGTTCAAATGGCACTAAATAAAATAAAAAACATGTCACAGAAGATCCAAAATATAGGTAGAAAAATGAGTGAATGGTGAATAGAAAATAGATCAAATCAAGATAAAATTGAAGTGTGAAGAATAGCAGCATAAACGTCACCGTGATGATTTCCAATATAATTACAATATAAATATATATTGCACACAAAATTATTTAACAGTAGAAAATGTAAATATACAATATATTGCAGGAGGTAGTTGCACATTAGAGAGTGTGAGGGATTAACAGTATGTATAATCCTTTACAACTCTGATGTGCAACTGACTTGTGCAATATATTGTATAAATAATAATAATAATAATAATAATAATAATAATAATAATAATAATAATAATAATAATAATAATAACATATTTAGGTAAATAATAATCCCATCAGAAAGTAACACCATAAATTAATATACGAGGAGAGGAAAGTGAAGTTCCCTGAGCAGGAAGCAGAGAGTATCGGACTGCAGCATCTCAGATTCATTTCTATGTTCTCTAAGTTACTTTCGGTTCTTATGTTCGTTGTGGCGCACTTTGCTTCTCTCTCTGAACCTCCAGATGAAGGTAAGGTAACAAGTTTGAAATGTTCGTTAACTTATTCTGTCGTTAATTAGTCACATTCAAACAGAAAAAAAATGCGTCTTGAGCTGTAATGTATCTCAACTCGACTCTGGATGAAAGACGTGAAACAGCAGCTGTTCAAATTTCCGCCATGTTGTGCCAATATTTGGGTGTGTAATACTGAGCTGATGCTCAGTTTATGATATGAAGAAGAAACGAAGGCGATGAGGAACCTAAACGTTTATTACTGTCATTATTATTATTATTATTATTATTATTATTATTATTATTATTATTTTAAATAAATAAATATGCGTCACCTAATGAGCTGTCAGAGATCTGAACACACCTCTAACAGAAACCAGTGTCTCTCTGTCAGTTTGTACTGTGATCAGATCAGATTTCATTTAATGTTTTAGAGAGAGAAAATACCGTGAGAACCGCTGATTCTCTTTGATTTCAGTTATTGAAACTGAAAGCTCATTTTGATCAGTTTTCAGTTCAATTCTGATATTATGACACCCCTATATGATGACAACACAAGACAGCACAATGAAATACAGCTGCACACAACATGTATAAAATATATTTCAGTTGGAATAGAATATAGAATATTTTCAAGGAAGTTATACAGTTATGAATACATATAAATCCATATATATAATCTCATACTGGATAGAAACTTGATCAAAGCATGTACGAGTTATGATGCAAAACACTCAATATTTGTGTGAATGAGGACAATGCAAAAGTAATGATGTTAATATGAAAATGGAGTCCGTGCCTGAGTGTCATAGAAGCAGTAAGACATGTCAGTTCATGTTACAGACAAACAGCTGGTCAGTCTTGCTGAGCTGACGTCAGGTACAATCAGCTGGGTGACACATTACACAGTTTAATTAACTGAATTTACTGAATATCAAATTCAGTGTGTCTGTAAGGTCCTCCATGCAAAGTGTGTCCTGGGCTGCTGTTCAGTTCACTGCAGTGTCTTGATGCCATCTAGTGGACTGATGGTGGAAGTACAGCAGCCTCTGTCTGAATAAAGTAACAGCCAATCAGAGGAGGAGGAGATGATACTTTTACAGGATGGTTTCAGCTGATGTGCAGATGAATGATTTGTGTTTCCTCTCCAGATGAAAGTGTGTGTGAGCTGATGTGGATGTGAGTCCAGCAGCATGAATCCATCTGAGGACAGAGAGGAGGGAGTCCCTCCCTCTAAACCCAAAGCTCAGAGGTAAAACCAGGATCTCTAACTGTCCATCAGTCTTTTCCAAGTCACAGCTCAGCACTCAGATCACTCCACATCATTACTCACACTCAGAGCTGTGTGTGTGTGTGTGTGTGTGTGTGTGTGTATTTAACAAGGACATTTATTATTGTAGGGCTGTTTGTGGAGAAATGCACTTTTGGTGTAAACGACAGACGTATACTGTATTTGCAGACACTGCATTGGCCTTTGGATCATGTCTCAACGTGCCACCATTTTGGTTTGGTTTGGCTGCTCTTGATAAAAAGCACTGTGATTCTTTGGTGATCCATTCCTTTGATCCTGTAGCTCTTTTGTGAAGAAAATCCATGTAATTCCTCTTCATGCCCTGTCTACTTTCCATTAAATCTTTCAACTTAAAGGTGTCAACTTTTCAATATTAAAAGCTGCAGACTGTAAACAATTTCTTTAAAGGACCACAAAAACATTTCTCAACCAGATTTGAATGAGTCATTTTTGTATTCAAGGTTATGTGATCTACATGGAGTAATTTCTCTATGTACTGTAGATCATAAACCCTGGAATTTAACATGATTTATTCAAATTTGTTGACAAATGTTAATGAGTAAGAGTTTTTTTATTCAGAAAAGCCACAGTTGCCCCATTTGCATGCATTTGTTCAAAGGCTGGTCTTGAGCCATCCAGTATAGTGGATTTGATGACATATCACAGTGTTGTGTGTTCCTGAGTCAGGCTCAGCACCAATCTGTCACCAGTCTGCTCAGAAAAAGTACATTTAGTCTTGGTTTGGTCCAGTGTTATACAGAACAATGAAGTGATGAAACAGACTGAAATCGTTGTGTTGATCTTTTTTTCTTGTTGATAGAAGCTAGTGTCTCCAGCAGCTTAGACTAAAGGACTAAAACTGAATTTCCATCTTTGGTGCTCTTCCTCTCTGTCTAACAGTTCTGCTAAACCAGAACCTGATCCTGATCCTGAACCTGAACCCAGCTGTGTTTCCTTCAAGAGTGATCAGTCAAATCCTCGCCTGATTACTTTTCAACAACAACAACAACCATCTGCTGAGAGGAGGTAAGCTCCAAGCAGCATGTCTACCTCTCTGTGGACTACATCATCATCATCATCATCATCATCATCATCATCATCATCATCATCATCAATGATTTCATTTGAGGCTAACAGATGCTAGATGCTAAGACAGGCTAACCCAGATTCCTTTGAGGTTCTGTCTCTATGACATCTTGTTGCACGTGTTCTGGCCCTTTGGACGCTTCAATCCAAGACCAGAGAGGAGCAGCTCAAACTCTGTATGTTGTGGGTGTGGTATCTGTACTTACATGATTAGTCCTCCTCTGCACAGCGTTGTCAGATATAATACTACTAACCCTCTTCCCAGTAATGTTAAAGGCATAATCTGCATCATTTTCTGAAAAAAAAATCATGTGTACACTAAAATAAACATAATGCATTTCAGTCATCACTTATGACCCAGTAGAAATGTTCATTTCATTGTTGTTTTTGTATTCATTAAAGGCAAAAAGGCAAAATACATTTTATTAGCACATTATTGTATTATGGTAATACTTAAACATGCATAAAACACACCAGTTTTTATAGAAAGTTTTTTATTCAGTAACAGTATAAACAAAAATACTGTGGACCAACAGAATTCTTAAAAATTCATGTCTTTGATAAAACTGAAAGACGTGTTGCAGCACTGTGCTGTCCATCTCAGCCAAGAAGAGAGCATTATGGCTGCAGCAATTCCTTGAGTCACTTAAATAACTCAACTTCTAAAAAGACTTGTGGCAAATAATTTGCCTCATGTCTTCATTTTGAATCCCTGGAGAAAACAAATAAAGTCAAGAGTCTAGAGAGAAAGCATCAACAGTGTCATTCATGCTGTGCATCAGTTCAAATATCAGGAAAGTGCTCATAACTGGATTAAAACTAATTTCTAATACTCTTTATGCTTAAATTAAGACCCTAAATTATATAGGTAAAGGGCTGTTGTGGATTTGGGTTTCCAGTGGCTTTAAAATGTCATGTCTAAATTTTAAATGTAAAATTAAACATTTAAAATGTAAACATCTGTACTTATTGTAATCAAAAGCTACCCAAATACAAATATACAGTGTGAAAAATATTAAATCACTAACTGGCTTTGTCCCAGTGTGTTGTGGGTGTAGTGTAGGTTTAAACAGTTTAAACTGGAAATAAGAAACATAATGTAAGTGAATTCATGATTCCCCCTCAGAGTCGACCCGGAGAGCTCAGAGGTTCCCAGTGATCCGTCTGCCCAGCAGCAGCAAACACACCTGGACTCCTCCATATTTATGGTCTGTACATGTACAACAAATACTTGTACATCTATTCTGTTCTGTTCACAATAATCCTGATGCTGCACTTTTAGACCAGTGTCAGTCCAACATGGATCTGATCTTTGTTTCCGTGATTTCAATTTTTGTAATTCATAAAATTCTCTGCTTCAGACACTGGAAGACAACATTGTTGCTTTTGTGAAGAAAGAGATGAAGGAGATCCAGAAGATTCTGAGTTCAGATTACCCAGAATGCTTAGAGACTCAGAGGGAGGATGAGGGAGTGGCTGATGGTGAGGATGACAAGCAGATGAGGAGCAGCAGAGAAGCATTTCTGAAGATCACACTGCACTTCCTGAGGAGAATGAAGCAGGAGGAGCTGGCTGACCGTCTGCAGAGCAGTAAGAGGATTTCTTCAAAGATTTAACATGTTGGATGACTTGGACATTAACTAATGTCTCAAGAGATGGAGAAAAACATAATCATGTAGTCTTTCTTTGAGGTATAATGTTACTTATTGATTGTTTTTATTGTCTGTTCAGGATATCCTGTTCCAGTTTGTTTCCAGAGTAAACTTAAATCTAACCTGAAGAAGAAGTTCCAGTGTGTGTTTGAGGGGATCGCTAAAGCAGGAAACCCTAAAACCCCTCTGAACCAGATCTACACAGAGCTCTACATCACAGAGGGAGGGGCTTCAGAGGTCAATGATGAACATGAGGTCAGACAGATTGAAACAGCATCCAGGAAACCAGACAGACCAGAAACAACAATCAGACATGAAGACATCTTTAAACCCTCACCTGGAAGAGATGGACCAATCAGAACAGTGATGACAAAGGGAGTGGCTGGCATCGGGAAAACAGTCTTAACACAGAAGTTCACTCTGGACTGGACTGAAGACAAAACCAACCAGGACATACAGTTCATGTTTCCGTTCACTTTCAGAGAGCTGAATGTGCTGAAAGAAGAAAAGTTCAGTTTGGTGGAACTTGTTCATCTCTTCTTCACTGAAACCAAAGAAGCAGGAATCTGCAGGTTTGAAGAGTTCCAGGTTGTGTTCATCTTTGATGGTCTGGATGAGTGTCGACTTCCTCTGGACTTCCACAACAATGAGATCCTGACTGATGTTACAGAGTCCACCTCAGTGGATGTGCTGCTGACAAACCTCATCAGGGGGAAACTGCTTCCCTCTGCTCGCCTCTGGATAACCACACGACCTGCAGCAGCCAATCAGATCCCTCCTGGGTGTGTTGACAGGGTGACAGAGGTCAGAGGGTTCACTGACCCACAGAAGGAGGAGTACTTCAGGAAGAGATTCAGAAATAAGAAGCAGAGCAGCAGAATCATCTCCCACATCAAGACATCACGAAGCCTCCACATCATGTGTCACATCCCAGTCTTCTGCTGGATCACTGCTACAGTTCTGGAGGACGTGTTGAAGACCAGAGAGGGAGGAGAGCTGCCCAAGACCCTGACTGAGATGTACATCCACTTCCTGGTGGTTCAGTCCAAACTGAAGAACGTCAAGTATGATGGAGGATCTGAGACGGATCCACACTGGAGTCCAGAGAGCAGGGAGATGATTGAGTCTCTGGGAAAACTGGCTTTTGATCAGCTGCAGAAAGGAAACCTGATCTTCTATGAATCAGACCTGACAGAGTGCGGCATCGATATCACAGCAGCCTCAGTGTACTCAGGAGTGTTCACACAGATCTTTATAGAGGAGAGAGGACTGTACCAGGACAAGGTGTTCTGCTTCGTCCATCTGAGTGTTCAGGAGTTTCTGGCTGCTCTTCATGTCCATCTGACATTCATCAACTCTGGAGTCAATCTGCTGTCAGAAGAACAATCAACATCCCAGAAATCTGAAACAAGACAAGACGAATCTGCAGAGACACACTTCTTCCAGAGTGCTGTGGACAAGACCTTACAGAGTCCTAATGGACACCTGGACTTGTTCCTCCGATTCCTCCTGGGTCTTTCACTACAGACCAATCAGATTCTCCTACATGGTTTGCTGACACAGACAGGAAGTAGCTCACAGTCCAACCAGGAAACAGTCCAGTACATCAAGAAGAAGATCAGTGAGAATCTGTCTCCAGAGAGAAGCATCAATCTGTTCCACTGCCTGAATGAACTGAATGATGGTTCTCTAGTGGATCAGATCCAACAGTCCCTGAGTTCAGGACGTCTGTCCACAGAGAAACTGTCTCCTGCTCAGTGGTCAGCTCTGGTCTTCATCTTACTGTCATCAGAAAAAGATCTGGACGTGTTTGACCTGAAGAAGTTCTCTGCTTCAGAGGAGGCTCTTCTGAGGCTGCTGCCAGTGGTCAAAGCCTCCAACAAAGCTCTGTGAGTACACAGATAAAGTCTATGGATTTATTTTTCAGATTTTCAGTGGTGTGTTATATTTTCATGAGCGAGGGAAAACCCTTTCTTTCTTTGTCTCATCAGACTGAGTGGCTGTAACCTGTCAGAGAGAAGCTGTGAAGCTCTGTCCTCAGTTCTCAGCTCTCAGTCCTCCAGTCTGAGAGACCTGGACCTGAGTAACAACAACCTGCAGGACTCAGGAGTGAAACTTCTGTCTTCTGGACTGATGAGTTCACACTGCACACTGGAAACTCTCAGGTTAGAGTTCATCATGTTTAATTGATCACTATTTCCCTTTACATATATTCCTCACCTCAGTATGGACTTTGGTTTCTTTAGTTTCTAAACTTATATTTCAGTATATTTTCAGACACAATCATCACAAAGACATATCATTAAAACGACATTTGTACAACATCACATTAAATTTCTTTTTGTATCACCTTAAGTTCAAGTTATCCTGAAGTGAACTCAGTTTGCAGTTAATGAATGTGAACATGAGTGTTGTTCAGTCCTGAGTGAGAGAACAGGACTGACATCATCAGCTGTGAGCCACATTAGCAGGAAAGGTTAGTTTGTGGCTGCTTTTAACCTTAAAATCTGACTTTGGCTTTTTTACTTTCAAAATGATTCCATGTTTCCAGATTGTAACATTTTCATTCGATTTTATCTTGTTACCTTTCATAATTAGGTCTGAAACAGTAGTACTGGGCTCCTTTAGGTTCCCTTTCTGTATTTTGCTTTTCCTTTAACTCATATTTTAGAGAATAGCTAGGACTTCACATGTCAGGAGGGCTAACATGGCTACTCCAGTCAGATTCATCGCCTAGAATGTAAAAGCTATGAATAATCTGAATCTGATAAAATAGTTGTGTAAAATAGCAGATCACATCAGGCTGTGCCAGTTTCTGCTTCCAGTGTTATCTCTACTATCTCTTCAGTTTCTCTTCTTTTTCCTCTGTACTTCCCTTTGTTTATGAAGTAAGGAACTTTGGATCACAACAGAATCCAGTGTTCATTACTTGTGAAGCTCCAGTGTTAGGGTGAAGTTAGGGAAAAAGTGACTGTGTTGTTGGAGTAATATTTTGTGTACATGTCCTGTTTGTAAAGTCATGCTTTATAGTTTTAGAACTATTCATAGAACTGTGCAGGGCAGCTCTATAATACATTATATAGTAACATTTGACTCAGTAAATATTACCATAGATTAGCAATTTGCCCTCAATCTTATGAGATTAAAATGATATAGTCCAAATTTCATTGTAGATGTATTTTGTATTCTCTGTGGATCTTCTGGTTTTGCAAGAACATACTGTGCATCCAGCGTTATCGAGTATCAAACCAGTATCATTTCAGTTGCAAGTATCATATTGGTATTGAGTATTGTCATACTATGATATTGGTATCAAAGTCCGACTTTTGGCATCATGACAACACTAATAGCACCCTCCTTCCAAGGTCAGTATACCCAGTTAAAGGGATAGTTCAGTTTTTTTTAAGTGGCGTTGTATGATGTATGTATGTATGTTTACCTTCAGTAAATGGTGGTCAGTCCCAGTTAGTAGAAGTGGATCTTGCAAGTTTCTGAGCCAAACAGCTGAGTGCACTAGAAGCTCCCATGTGTGGAAACGTATGGAAGGACTATAGTTGGAAAAATGTAGTGCCAAAATAAAAAGCTGTCTGGCGGCAAAAGAAAGCAGTGAAAAAAAAGATCTTCTTTAGTATACACTTGAGCGGGTATCGATTTTTTAGGTAGACCTTTATTTATGTGGTTAAACATTTTTTCTGCCAACCCCGTCTGCAGCAGTACAATGCTCAGCTCCACTGCTGGGACTTCTCTAGTCTACTTCTAACCTGGATCACGCTGATCACCATCAACTGAAGGTAATTCATTATGTATAATAACCTTCACACACATCGGATAGGTCAAGTTCTAGAACTCCATCTGTAATGTCCAGAGCTTTTTCCCTATTTGTGGATCAGAAGGGACACGTATGTCCTCGGATGTCTCATGGCTGCACTTTTCCTCTGAATACGTACTGTATTGACTGACTATAACTGCCTCCATGGGCATATTTACTAGCATCAACAAAAAGGTTTCACAGTGGTTTTACACTCCTTACTATGGATAACATTAAAAGTATTTCAGCACACTCTAGAGTTACACAAAAAAAACACCTAAACCTGTAGGGTAAATTAATTTATCTACAAGGAAGGCTGAATAATTCTTACTGCATCCATGTGGATCATTAAATGGTGATAAAGTTAGTAGATTCAGTTGAAACAAAAAGCAGAGATCAGAGACTTATCTAATATTTTAATCTATATTTTAATCTTAATCCCTCTTATATCAATTTTTCTTATTGATTTGTCTTTCTATTCATCTCTGTATCGATCAGAACTGGCAGACGCCACAGATATGGGAACTTAATGGAACCCTTTGACTATGGAACGTGTGTGTTGATGTGTGTGTTTGCAGCCTGTCAGGTTGTCTGATCACAGAGGAAGGCTGTTCTTCTCTGGCCTCAGCTCTGACCTCCAGCCCCTCCCACCTGACAGAACTGGACCTGAGCTACAATCATCCAGGAGACTCAGGAGTGAAACTGTTGTCCGCAGCCTTCCTGGAGGGTCCACACAGGAGACAAAACACTGCCAGGTATGAAACAGATCACAGACAGTCAGTCTAATAGAGGAAGAAGAGCTGGAAACCTTTTCTCCATCACACCGTCAGCCTGGTTCACATGACCCCGATACACCAAACTTACCTCTAACAAGCTGTTGAAGAAAGAGTCTTTCAGGTCCAAGGTCTCTGGCTGCAGTGGAGAACACGGTGACACGATCCTGTCACCTGTTACCAACTCACCTGTTTACCTGAGGAATGTTCCAAACAGCTGTATTTGGATTGTATGTCAGATGTTTGTTAAACCCCAAGTGGAAAGAAATCAGTTAATGCAGACTGAAGTATTTGATGTTTGATTTGTCGATATAATACTGATTAATAATATAATGAATATGTGAAATTTATGAGATGTAGGCGTCAGCCAATAAGAAGCTCCAGTGAACTAAAACGATAGCAGCTCATTAATAACAGTGCTTCATATGAACATGTGTATGAGAGTCATGTAATGTCCATGTCGGTCTGATGCCCCTCCTCTTTTCAGGGTGGAGCCTGGTGGAGCTCGATGGTTGAGACCAGGTCTGAAGAAGTGTAAGTGTGTTTTAATTTGATTCATGAAAACAAAGCAAATTCAACTGTCTTCAGATCTCTGATGTCATCATCAAACTGTGAATTAATGAACAGATGATGGATTAATAACTGCAGCTGCGCCGTGTTTTCTTCTCCATCAGATTCCTGTGAACTCACAATCGACACAAACACAATAATGAGGAAACTCAGACTGTCTGACAACAAGTCGAGGGTGGCATGTGGGGAGGAGATTCTGTCTTATCCTGATCATCCGGACAGATTTGACTACTTTCGCCAGGTGCTGTGTACAAACGGTCTGACTGGTCGCTGTTACTGGGAGGTTGAGTGGAGAGAAGGGGTTTCTATCGCAGTGACTTACAGAGGAATCAGAAGGAAAGGAAGCGGAGCAGACTGTTTGTTTGGAAGAAATGATCAGTCCTGGTGTCTGAGCTGCACTGATGGTGGTTACTCTGCCTGGCACAATGAGAGAAGAATATCCATCACCTCCTCCTCCTCCTCCTCCTCCTCCTCCTCCTCCTCCTCCTCCTCCTCTGTCTCTCACAGAGTAGCAGTGTATGTGGACTGTCCTGCTGGCTCTCTGTCCTTCTACAGAGTCTCCTCTGACACACTGATCCACCTCCACACCTTCAACACCACATTCACTGAACCTCTTCATCCTGGATTTGGGTTCTGGTCTGACTGGTCTGGTTCCTCAGTGACTCTGTGTTCTCCGTCTCCTACCCTGGAATGTGAGTAGGATCTGAGTTTGTCCTGCGGGGGGCGCTAGAGGAAAGATCTTGGACTTATTCAAACCTAAGGGAACAAAAATTAAATTCTTACGTAAAGTTTAATCTTCCTTTATAATGAACAGTTTTTAGGATCAAATTTCCTCTTTCTAAACCACAGTTAGAGGGAAAGTCTTTTTTTAATGATCGACTTCCATACATCACTGACTGTCTGGTTGTTTGAGGAAACTTTTATTCTATTCAAAAACAAAAGTGTAAAATTTCAGTTTTCTTCATTTTTTCTCCACTTATATAAACATGATGTTAATGTTAGTTGTTGTTTTAGTGAACTGAAGATATCCAACACTTTATGCTGTCAACACACTTACTACTCAACATATTTACTTTTCTTTACTTTCTTCTGAACATTTTTGGTTTTACTGATTATTTTTCTGTTAAAGCTACTAATTTCTATACTATTACATTGATTTTACTGTTGGCAAAACATTTTCATAAATCTGCCAATCATTTATTTTTAGTCTGACTAAACATAACTATTATTAACACAGATTTGTGTTATAAGAACTAAGCTTGTAAAACATTATACTCTTGAGCTTTATGTAAGTATTTTTGTGTAATATTCTGGTTGTGATGTCTGTAACATCATTGCAATGTATTGTTTCTGCCTCTAAACCCCTGTCTGTCTTTGTTATTGTTATTGTTCAATAAAGTTTAAAAATGAAACCTGATCATGACTCTCATGTGCAAAGGTAACAGAAGTATGCAGGTAATTTACTTCAGTAAAAGTAGTAAAATTGCTGTATAAAACTATATTACAGGAAGAAATCATTTAAACTATTTAGTTTAATCTGCAACAATGCATCTTATTTTATAAAATAGTGTAGCTGTGTCACTCCCACTGTGAGTTCCCCTGCACACAGATTCACTTCAGTTCACAATCAGAAAAATAAAAGAATAAAATCTCAGTGTCTCAGTAAATTATAAAAGTGATTATAACACTGATTATAAAAGGCTCAGTGTGGTTCTCAACTGAAGCTTCAAAAGTCAGTTGGTGATGTAAGAAAATCAATAGCAGATGGAAAGTTTTCATTTTTATTTTGTTTCATTTATATTTGATGTTTTGTGAGAATTTGTTTTGTTTCCATCTTTTATTACTTTGCGGTTAATATTGTTTCCAACATATTGTCACTTTATTTGTGAGTTCATTAATTAGTTAACTTTTATGTAAGAATAAAATATTTCCCACAGCCCCTGAAGGCGGCAGACGAGCCCGCCCCTCATGTGTTCAGAGCGCAGCTGTGATTGGTGGAGAGCTGCTGTCGTCAGAGGAGGAAACCTCAGCAGAAACCAGAAGCTGTGAATCAGGAGAGAATCTGAAAAGACGAAACATTTGGGAACATCCGCACCTGCGACAGGTGAGTTCACCTCCTGGCTCTGTTGTTTGTCACGTGACCGACCGACGGTTATTACTGTTGAAGCAGCACGACGCGAGGCGGAAACACGTCATGTTCGGAGGTCCTTCACGTTCGAGTAGTAGAAAAGTACTTCAGAATCTGAGTTGAAAGTGTTCTTGAAGTATCAGTGCAGTAAAATGTTTTCACTGGACAGGAAGAGAATGAAAACTTTAACAGATAATATCTCAAATAAAGTACAGGCAGCTCGTTGTACTTCAGTATAGTACTTGAGTACTTCGTTACCTTCCGCCACATATCAATATACCATATATCCACATATCAGAGTCAATTTATTTTCCATTTGCAGTGGAGACAACAATAAAAAACCAACAATAAAGAAAACAAAGTTCATCACAAACAAAATATGAGACAAACAAAACAAAACATTTCATAATAAAACACAGGATGTAAAAAAATACACACAGATAAATCCAGACAGACAGACAGACAGAGAGACAGACAGGCAGAGACAGACAGGCAGAGACAGACAGACAGACAGACAGAGAGACAGACAGGGAGACAGGCAGGGAGACAGGCAGACAGACAGACAGACAGAGACAGACAGGCAGAGACAGACAGACAGACAGAGAGACAGACAGACAGACAGACAGGCAGAGACAGACAGACAGACAGAGAGACAGACAGGCAGAGAGACAGACAGGCAGGCAGACAGACAGAGAGAGAGAGAGACAGGCAGAGAGACAGACAGACAGACAGGCAGAGACAGACAGACAGACAGACAGACAGGCAGAGACAGACAGACAGGCAGAGACAGACAGACAGACAGACAGACAGAGAGACAGACAGACAGACAGGCAGAGACAGACAGACAGAGAGAGAGACAGACAGACAGAGAGACAGACAGGCAGAGACAGACAGAGAGAGAGACAGACAGGCAGAGACAGACAGAGAGAGAGACAGACAGACAGACAGGCAGAGACAGACAGGCAGAGACAGACAGAGAGAGAGACAGACAGACAGACAGGCAGAGACAGACAGACAGACAGACAGACAGACAGACAGACAGGCAGAGACAGACAGACAGGCAGAGACAGACAGACAGACAGACAGAGAGACAGACAGACAGACAGGCAGAGACAGACAGACAGACAGAGACAGACAGACAGACAGGCAGACAGACAGACAGACAGACAGACAGTTGTGTTCAAAAGGAGTCACTGACTCTGATGCAGTGATTCTGGTTATTTTCACTCCAACATTTTGTACATAGTTTTGTATTTTTCATGTTTTTAATGACACTTTTCTGTTTGTCATTCAGGCAGAACCTGCTGTTTTCTTTCTTTATATATTTCTGTTTAATGTGTTTGAGGAAACTTCCTCATATCTGATCTTAATATTAATTCCTCTTGTTCAAATTAATCGTTTAGAGCGAGTAATAACTAATAATCGAATTTAAATGAGTTCTTGAAGCTCTTCTGTCGTACTCATGATTATAGTTTGATATTTTCTAAACTTTTTCCATATGATTGGTGATTTGTGCTGATATTTGAACGTGTCTTTATTAGTGGGCGGGGCCAGTGTTTGGAAAGTATCTGCTGATTCTGATCTCATATTTATATTTAGAATATTTCTGTGTTTTTCTGTAGTACTGCAGAGTGAAGGTCACGTCCTCCTCTGTCGAAGCCTCATGATGATGAATTCTTCTTCCTGTTTCTACAGTCTCAGTTCATCCAATAGAAACTCTGCTGCACTGAGTTTGGAAATGTTTCGTCACCATGTTTGGTAGATTAGCACATCATCATCATCATCGTCAGCAGACCTCAGACCGCAGCATCGCTCTCGTACGCTCTTTATACACTCTGATCACTCTGATCAATATTTATAATATTTATTATTACCTGCATCAGAGCCGTGACATCACGCTGCTTTAAGGGAAACATAATGTGACGTCACCTTTAAGATCAACCTCCAAAATACTTCTGAAAGATGAGCAGGGTGCAGCGGTAACGAAGTACTTTTACTCAAATTCTGTCCTTTAGTAGAATATTCAGGTATTTGTACTTGATTAAACCGTTTTTCTACTGTTTTCCACTTCTGCTCTACTGACAGAAATATTAGACTCCACCACATTTAACAGTTGAAAGTTATTTTTAGATTTCGCATAAAATTTACAGCCAGTTTATTTCATATAAACTCATATATGAACACATACAGTCAAAGATTAAACTACCAGAGTATCTAAAGCGGCCGCACTTCCTGTTTGAACATATTTTTCACGTCTTGTCTGTAATTATTATTTTCGTTATCAATCAATAAGTCAATCATTTTCTTAACTACTTGTTGTTTGGACCATAAAATGTTGATGACGTCCTCAGATGTCCTGCTGTGTGTTTGTGTCCTCGCAGAGATGGGGGCTCAGGCCTCGTCAGTGGACGGCGTCCACGTCGTGGTCGTTGGCGGAGGATTCGGAGGCATCGCTGCGTCTCAGCAGCTCAAATCTCGAGGACTCAGTTTCACTCTGATCGACATGAGAGACGCGTTTCATCACAACGTGGCGGCGCTCAGAGCGTCGGTTCAGTCCGGTACCATTTTTAACCTTCATGTTTTATTCAGTATTTTAGTTTTACGTGTTGTCATGATTTTGTTGCACTTTATTTATTTTTTAATGATTTAATTTAATGATAATTTTACCTTTTTCTTTATTTGTTCTAGACTTTGTTTAGTTTCATGTTTCCTTTTATTTTTTTATTCTTTACTTTTATTTTCATGATGATTTTTTTACTTTAAAAACTTTAAAACTTTTACAGTTTTTTTTATTTCATTTAAATGCACATATAAACTCTGTTGGTGTTGGTTTTTGTGCATTTTTTAAAGCAGTTTTAGGAGAGAAATATGTTTTTAGGGATTTGTGTGATTTTCTATATATTTTTGTATTTTAAAGGATTTTTTTAAAAGAAAAATAGCAAACAATTTAAA
>NC_139330.1:565000-720000 GCF_056507025.1 Lutjanus erythropterus
TTTAACAATTCATTTCATTGCTTGTCTGTGTTTTTAGTTGCTTTTTGCTGATCATTTTCTCCATTAATCGATTGATTGTTTGATTTGTGAAAAATCTGCCGTCACACTGAGCCGGAGTCCAAACTTCAACATTATTACAAACGTGACAGTTATTACAGTCATTCAGAGGAAAAACCGCAAATCTTTGGTCATAATTCATGATTAATTGATTAATGGACTAATGATTTGACCTGCGTCGTTTAATGTATGATTAAAAAACCTCAGATTGGATCAACTGTTCACATCGTTTGTGTCTAAAAATCTTCATTAGTAAATTAATTAAAGCTGTCAGATGAATGTAGTGATGTGAAAAACACAGGTAGAAAATATCTCAGGTTTTGTGCTTAAGTAGAGTACTTGAGTAAATCTACTTAGTTACATTCCGTCACCATTCAGTTCAGGTTCTCGTCTTCAAACCTGTGGGGTGCAGTTTGAAGTTGTGGCCTCTAGTTGTCAGTGTTTCTTTATTTTTCCTGGTTCATCATTTTGGTTCAGAGTGAGACGTCTCATCATTAGATCTGCTCTCTGATCGTCCCTCCAGCGCCACCATCAGGACAAAACTCCTTTTATAAACATGAAATATGAACAGTGTTTCCTCTTTAACGTGTCACAGACTGTCATTGGCTGTCAGACCTGTCAATCAAACTGTCAGCCAATACAGATGGTTTGTTTTTTTTACATGAAAAAACAGCTGTTTGTTAACAGATGTTTTATATGTTTGTGCAAACAAACAGCCTCAGTTTCATCAGCAGTGCATTCTGGGTAAGCAGTGCAGCTCTGGAGGTCAGAGGTCAGATTAACAGATGAGCAGATCAGTGATTGATCAGCATTATTGATCTGTTTGTGCTGACAGCCGGCTGTCTGGCTGATAACGGAGCTCTGAAGGTCAACGATCACCTGCAGGTTGAAGGTTTCTCCAACGTCTTCGCTGTGGGCGACTGCGCCAACGTCAACGAACCAAAGATGGCGTATCACGCCGGACTGCACGCCGCCGTCGCCGTTAGCAACATCGCCAACAGCCTGAGTGGGAAGGAGCTGACGTCATATCGCACAGGTACACAAACACACATACACACCTGTCTGTGTTGCTGGTTGACTGTCTGTGTTGCTGGTTGACTGTCTGTGTTGCTGGTTGCTAGGTAACGTCACCATGTTGCTGGCGATGGGCCGTGATGACGGCGTGGGTCAGTTTAACGGGTTGAAGTTGCCTCGTTGCGTCGTTGCTCTGGGGAAGAGTCGAGATCTGCTGCTGTGGAAGAGCTGGAAGGAGATGGAGCAGAAACAACCCTGACACACACACACACACACACTTTCTGTCAGACAGACCTTTCTGACAGGAAACCACCGTTATATGAGACAAATATCACTCTGTACAAACCAACCAAACTCCATTCATTTACCTCACAGAACATTTTGGTGGTTAAACATATTTTCTGTGTTTTCCGTTCAGATTAAAGTTTGTTTTAATATTTCAATCCTGTCAAATGAACACAAGCTGCTCCGTCGCTGAACATTTGTCTTTTCTGTATTTATTCATTTGATCATCTCAAGGCTGTTTGTTAAAGTGCTGCATGTTACAGTTATTTAATTATGTCTTCATGTTAAATCAAGCAGCTTGTTGTTGCTTCACCAAAAGGAGAAAAACAGATTTATATGATGCAAAATGTTCATGTGGACATGAAAAAGATTTTATCTTTCGTGTGTTTGTCTTTTGAAGTTTGACTGAAAATGTTTCAGGTTTCATACAAACTTTATTAAACAATTTAAGTTGTTTCTTACATGTGGAAGAGATCAGACAACTTATTGTTTCTGATGCAAAGTTACTTAAAAATCTGAGCTTTCAGTCTTTTACATGTTTACCTCTGATATTTAACATTTTTACACAAACTGTATTTTGTCTTTTACATTTCAATATGCAGATTTCATCATTGTGAATTAAAATGGTGCCAAAAACGTCTTCATCATCTGCTGGTTTTAGTGCTGCAGCATCAAAAACATTTCAAATAGAAAAACAGGAGCACAGATGTAAAAACAGCTTCTTTATTCAATAAATAAGATTTTAAACCTGAAGATCTTGACATGTTTCTCATTCATTCATCGAAGCAACAAACAGCAGAATCATAAAATGAGTTCAGTTTGTTCAGACAGAAAATCATCATCGTCAGTTTCTCTGTGACGTCATGAAGATTCAAGATCAATCATGTTTGTGAGGAACAACTTTCTTTAAGTAAAACGGACTCGGTGCAAAATACAACGTACAAAATCATAAATATTCACCTGGTGATTTACGTGTGATTCATTTTCAACATTTAGTGGAAGTGAAAGGACGAGACTCTCCGGCCACCGATTGGCTGCCATCATATGTCAAATAAATAATAACAAATCAATAAATAGACAGATGTCCTTCTGTTTCTCAGCTGTGAGGTTTTCAATGAACAGACGGATGATTTTTAAATATTCTCGTGTATAAAAGTCAGTGTGACTGTAACTGCAGCGTCTCACATCTCAGCAGCAGAAACTTCAGACGACAAACGAAAAACATTAAAAACAGGAAATCAGTGCAGACGTCAAACGATTCGTCCAACACGGCAACAGTTCATCAATTATCACATGAAACACAGCACAGAAACCTGAGGATCTGCTGGTCAGACGTCATGTGAAAAACAAAATCAAACCAAAACTCTGAAGGATGTTTTTCAGTTATTAAACACGACTTCATCTCAGGTTCAACAGAAAAATCTGACAGTTTACAGACGACTGATGTTGCCATGTCAGAAAAACTAATCAGAATCACATTAAAACATGACGAGTTTAACATCATTATTATTATTTCAACATATAAACTTCATGTTTAATTATTATGATAAACTGCGACGATCAGATTTGACAAAATGAGACGTTCAGAGTTCACTCTGTAAACTGCAGTGAGGTTTTTTTTCCTCTCTGGATCTGTGGAGCTTTAAATCATCTCAGGTAAGAAAAAAAAAAAAAAAAAGACTCAAACACCTGGTGAGGTAAAACGTCTGCTGCGTCCTGATTGGCTCCTCACACACATGAATGGAGGTGTGTTGAGGTGAAACCAGTTAAATGAGTTGGAGCAGGATGGGAGCGGCTGCAGGAATGTGTGTGTGTGTGTGTGTGTGTGTGTGTTGCCATGTTTACAATCTTTTCCTAATCATCTAATAACTAACAGGCAGAAACTGAATTTTCATTATTTATGATTTAACTTTAAAAACACTGAAAAATGAATAATATTCTTCTGTACTGATAAATTAGTTTGGAACTGAATTACAATAAACTTCAAACTGAACTTTATTGCATCATAAATGTAAAATTGCATTAATTTGCTCTGAAAGTGTATTAGATCCTCGTTGAACAAACTTCCCATCCACGTTTCAGAATTCATGTTTTCTTGCAGTTCAGTTTCAGTTTTCTTTTTTTCACACACAGTCGGTCGCTGAGACAAAAGTCATGTGATTCACCGACCAATTGGCACCTACGATTTTGACGTTTCCTTCACTCCCACTGACCTCTGGACCTGAAGGATTCATGCACTTTGCAACAGACCAGAAACTAAACTCAAACAGCCTGAAGGACTTGAAATATCCAGCACACGTCAGCTGTTCTGTCCATCTGCACCCGACTGCTTTTTCCTCAGTGATCTGGGTTTGAATTATGACGTCTGAAGTTAAATCTTAAGATTCGGATGGCAAAGTTTTTCAGTGAAGATAAAATACAGTTTCAGAGCAAATACTGATAAATTGAATTTCAAATGATGTCATTCAGTATTCAAGTTAAAACGATAAGGTGACGCCGTCTTTCAGGAAAATGTTGACCGATTTCTTTCACAGATCTAAATTTATTCAGTCTTCAGTTTTTCTTTGACCTGTTTTTTCTCTGTGACATCACAGGAAAACGTCTCCATTTTCCCTGAAACAGGAACACTAACTGTTTGATCTTTAGTCTGACATCAGTTCATTTCAGGAAGTTGTAAGAAACGGTTGAAGGTGTAGAATAAAGCGTCAGTCTGAAGCTCGTGATCAAACAAACAGAAGGTCGAAATTTTTCTTCCTGAACTGAAGAAAAAATTAAATTCTTGTGATTTCAGGAGTGAAAAACGTTTGAAGTTTCTGTCGTCAAGTGTCGGCATCAGTCATCAGAAGATGAATCTCCCACAATGCCCCTGGTCTCTACTCTGTCTTGTTGGTCTTGCCGTTGCCATGGCGGCGCAGGTACGTCTTGTAGAAGAAGTTGGAGAAGAGCAGCAGGTAGCTGAGGTACATGAGTGCGGCCCAGGTGATGTTGTCGAGGCGAGACGGACAGTCTCCGTGCTGCATCCAGCGGTACACCAACCCGCTCACCGTCAGCCCCATCGCCATCTGACTGATCTGAGCGCTGGTGATGAGCACGGCGAAGGGCCGCGGCACGCGCAGGCCGGCGGCGCGTGCGGCGTAGTAGCTGTACATGAGCGCGTGCACGGCGTAGTTCATGGTCATGAACCAGCCGCCGCCGGCCACCATGTCTTTGTAGGAGTACCAGGAGTAGAGCAGCACGGTGATGTGATGGTACCAGTGCAGGAAGAGCAGCTTCTGTTTCCTCAGCACGATGAACGCCGTGTCGCCTGACAGACACAAACCAGGGTTTAATTAGGAACAACAACAGTTAAGAATTATCACAACCATGTTTTTCTGAACATCAGAAGATGTGAGGTCTGGAATTAATCTGCAGGTGATCCAGTTCAAGATGAGACCAAACTTTTCTCTTGACGTCAGTTTTTGAGTCAAAATGTGACGTGCAACAGATGAGCCTCGTTTTAAGCCTGGCTAAACCGAGACTAACTGGATGATTTAAAGATTTTTTAAAATTTTAAATCAGAATTTGTGTTTATAACAACTGGAGGGATCGGCCTGTTTTCATGCTGCGTTCACAAACATTTAACAGCATCAGAAAACTGTCAGACCTGAAGTCTGGTTCACCTGTGGATCACAGTCTGTTACCTAACAACATGTTTATAATAACTCACACTGTATAGATCAGTGTTTCCCACATGATCAGCTCGTCATCAGGCCTCTGCAGACGCCTGACAACCACCTGATGATGTGAATCAGGTATGTTGGAGCAGAAACATCTAAAACATGCAGGGCCCCTTCGTAGCGCTACGTGCGTCGTTAGTTGTATTTTAAGGTCTCTCTTAAGGTTACGGGCTGTTTCCCAGAGTTGGGACGACTTTAAGGGAGACCTTAACATACAACTTACGACGCACGTAGCGCTACGAAGGCTCTGGGAAACGGGGCCCAGGACCCTGAGGACCAGGGCGGGGACACTGGTATAGATGATGATATATATTGAATATGAACTGACCGAGCTCTGGAGCTTTGCTCAGGACGAAGGCGTACGCCCAGAACTTGCTGACGGGTCCGTTGTAGAAGCTCTGGTCACAGATGGAGCGTCTGAAGCCGCTGCTGCTCAGGATGTGAAACATGTAGGATCCGGTCCGGATCGCTCCGATGATACTGCAGACAAAAAAAAAACACAGAAGAAGAAGAACAAACATCAGACAACAGAAACATGTCAGTCAACAGTTTCATTTGTAAATTAACTGCTGTCAGATAAATGTAGTGAAGTACAAAGTACAGTATTTTTCTCATGTAGAACAAAGAATAAAATAAAAGTACTTAAGAACTCAAGTACAGTACTTCAGCAAAAGTATTCAGTTACTTTCCACCACTGTACTCTCAGGCACCTGTATTTCGTTAAGCTTCTTTGTTGTAAACAGGATTTGTTTGTTGATGTGAACTTTGTTTACAGGTCGGAAACAGGCAATTATGATTCCTTCCACAGGACTTGAATGCAGCACGAGTCTGACGGTTTAGACTGAGATGTCCTAAAATGGCCACCGTACAGGATCAACCTTTAGATTAACCTGCAGGACAAACTTTGATTTTGAGATTGATGGTAAAACCAGCTCTCACGTCTCAGTTTTCAGCTGTCAGCTGACTTTGTTTGGGATTTAAACACATCTCTTTGACCTGCTCAGTCAGCAGACGTCGACCAATCAGAGACGTCTCTTCAGCGTCCGTTGGAAACTAAACCTGCTGCTGGACAATAAAAACAAAACTCAACTGACTTGTGGATCATTTATCACCGTCGGGACGTTAACTGACCTGCTGAGGACAAATTCTCATCGTACGATTCAAAGCCTACATTACCCACAATGCAAAGCAGAGGAACAAAGCTTAGAGCTGACAGAATAAAATAATAAAACCCGTTTCTGTGCCACGGTTCAGACTGGACTTACAAACTGGAAGCACATCACATCTTCACTTGGATTTTTTGGATCCATAAAAACAAAAAAACAAAACAAAAACTTGATGATGAGACGAGCAGTTTGATGACGGCGTCAGGTGTTCAGACAGCAGCTTCATGTTTCAGGTCGTCCATGTTGACAGAAGCTCTGCGTCGACAGGTGAACCGACACCTCATCACACCTGAGCTGAAATTACTGTCACGTGCGTGACGGACAGCTCATCACCATGGAGACGGCATGTGCGAGTAAAGTCTCCAGGTTCCTGTTGGATCAAACTGTTCCTCAGGAACTCTTATTGTTCTCATAAATCACAACACAGCACGCTGCTGGTTACCACGGAGACCTGGATGCTTAAATGGCGCCACGCCACCGTCTCCAAGGAAACGATTTGAAACACTTGAGACTGAAGATGAGAGTTTCTAACTTTTGTTTGATTATCTGGTAGACTGCACAGGGTGGACAGAATAACAGGAACACATCAATTCAAGAAGGCAGAAAGAACCCAGAATAATTCGTTCCTTACAGAAAAATCACAGAAAAATGTTTCCGCAGAACTAAACTAATATTCTGTTTGCTTTCATGAATTTTTTGCCCCTAAAAGAAAACTGACATGACAGGTTTTACAAAATGCACCTTCCTTTCCTTTAAAGCTTTCCTTCAATGGGAATCTTTCTGTCCAGGAAGTTTCCAGAAATCAGGAGGGTCAGTAAGTGTCTTCTGCACAAAGACAGCATCATCTCCTCAGAAGGGTTACTATGGTAACTCAAACTTTATCTGGAAACTTTCACAAACTGTTCAAAACTCTGATACCAGTTTAAACAGCAGGAATATTTCAGGCCAAAATAAGAACTGACTATAAATGTAATGTTATCGTCAGTAACCAACTCAAACTGTACAAAATGTGACTCAGAAAATAAAGTAGAAGTTTGAATTCAACTCTCAGAGTTTGATGTGATGAACGTGGTCACAGTAAGTTTTACGTGTTAAAGGTATGTTGTTACCTGAAGACGGCGAGGCTCAGTGACCACAGGACGAGCGGCCGCCGCAGGTTCATTCTGGGTCGAGGCTTCATGTAGTGCTGACCTCCGAACACCAGGGCGGCGTACAGAGCGCTGAACACAAAAGATTTACTCCTGCAGAGAAAACACACACAAAGACTTTAACATGTTTGTCAGGTAAAACAAAAAGAGCTAAATGTTCTTTCTTGCTGTGAAATAAAAACACAAACCAAATGAAACAGTAACACGATGCAACATCACTGAAAACATGAACTTCATGTGTCGTCAGTGTCATGGTTTGAATTCACTCTTTAAAATTACAATGAAGAAAAAATATCAAACATATAATCTGTTCTGCAGTTCAAATATTGACATTAATACACAAAAATGACAATTTAAACTGATTTTAAAGTTAGTATCTAAACACAACACTGAATTAAATTTAACAGTTTCATGTGTATTAATATGAATTATTAGTTTTATTTGATTAGTTTGAGGTTTTCATCTCTAGTTTTGCTTCAGAAACATCACCTGAGATTCACACCGTCACTTAGCAACAACAAAAACTACACACACACACACACACACACACACACACACACACACACACACACACACACACACCTCTACATGTGCTGTTATGTACCTTCAATTTGCTTTAGTAGGAAAATTAAGTAATAATAATTAAATTAAAATAGGAATGTAGAAATAGAGATTAAATTAAATTAAAATAGAAAAATTATACTAAATATCAACATATTCTAATAAAATAGTTCTTTTAAAATTATAGTTACTGGTAAACAGAGTGATCTAATTTTATAACATGATCAAGAATCCAAAAAAAAAAAAAAATACAAATAAATAAATAATTAAAAAAAAATCCCATGTCACTCTAAACTGAGACTTTGAGGAATTTTTCCATTTGAGTTTCCGGCACATATTTTAACATTTCATCATCTCTGTAAGTGGAAATCTTTAACCGGAACAACCTGATTTAAATTAAATAACCTACACCAAAATACCGCAAATACCGGAAGGAGTGACATCACTGCAGCGGTGACTCACCTGGGATACACCTGTAGCCTCCACTAGATTTATATAACATTTTAAACATTCCTTCAGCTCGTTGCAATCCTGAAAATTTCTCATTTTAATGTTTGAACTAAATCTGTGCCGCTCCTTTGTAGAGAGAAGCTTCACCAAACCCCATTCACAAATTTTCAAATGTAAGCTTCGCTGGCTTTTCTTTAAATTACATACACCTGAATACAGAAGTTTAATTATTTTCTAAGTAAGTAACATCAGCTTCTCTGTTCGGCATAAACAAAATAACAATACATTTATTTTATTTAAGTTTATTCCAACAAATCCAGAACATGTTTGAGTGGACCATCACCGCCGTCCTCCTCGTTCTGATTGATCACACTGGAGCAGTTTTAGTATCGAGAGAACCGGTTCTGGTGACTGAACATTGAAACGGGTGCAGGGTGTGTGCCGAAACAAACACTGGACTACAATTCTATAGAAACTGCCTTCATTTATATTTTGAACGGCAAACAGTCTTAAGAATCATATGAGAAGTTAAAAAGTGATAGATATTTGAATGTAGTTCGGAGCGGAGCTTCTCCATTGAAGAGACTTGTGAATGTTTCTGCGGTTCCTGGCGGTTTGGTGAAGTTTAAACTCTCAGCAGGACTTTCTCAGTCACATAATAGTTTAATATCATTTAAATCAAACTTCAGAATAAAACATAAACTCACCAGTTCGCCTGCATCCACTCGATCGCTCCTCTCTCGTCAAAGCGCCGCTCGAAGCTGTACTCAGACAGCTGCAGGTGGAGGTGTGTCTCATTCAGCAACATTATCGGTTTTATTTCATAAAATACTCAGAACTCAGAGGACAGCTGTCCGGTCACTGGTCCCACGGTGTCTCCTGCTCTGGTCTGTCCCTCACCTCACCTGTTCCTCCCAATTAAAGCCTCGCAGGGGGCGGGGCTTCAAGGACACACCTGTTGGCTTTTTTTTTTTTTTTTAATCTCTTTTTTCATGGAGACAGGCTGCTGAATTTGTCCTCATTCTGTTTTAACTGTGTTGTTTCTGTTGTCTTTCACTTCTTTACCTCACCTGACCGTGATTTCTACTGAAGACAAACGTGAAAAAATATAAATAAAATTCTCCTGAAGAAATATTCTCACAGTTCTGACAGAGAGCTGGAGATGATTCATCATGTGAGGAAACACCTGCTGTTGTTTTGGAGTGGAGTTTTTGTTCTGGTGTGGAGGAACACGTTTCTACTATTATTATGTAATCATTCATATTTCTATGAAGGAAAAAAATGAGAGGAGGTTTTTTTTGGTTCTGAATATTTTGTATTTCAAGAATAATGTGGAGAGTTAAGTTGTTTGTTTGTTTAAGTTAAATATATGATATATACTATATATATATATGTATATATATATATATATATATATATATATATATATATATATATATATATATATATATATATATATATATATACACATATAGGGTGAGGGTTGATCTGCAGCAGCTCAGACCCAGTTTGTTTACTTGTTTACTTCATCACAGAACAGAAATAACTGATAAACACAAACTGTTTGTTCCACGTCTGATAACAGAACGTTAATTAGTTATTTTATTTCTCATTAATCTGAAATATAAATAATAAATACATGGAAGATAACTGGTGATGATGTGTTCAAGGCCTCAGTCCTGATACCACACTGTAAAAAACACTCTGCTGTAAATACCCAGTTACATTCCACCACTGAAAGTAACTGAGTAACTGAAGCTTTATTCTGCTCGTCTGGGTGGAGCTCAGTGTGTCCTGGGGAGAAACCGCAGGTCCAGTTTCATGTCTGTCTCTGTGTCTTTGTGTTTGTCCTCGTCGAGAGGAGACGAGCTGATAACAATCAGGACGTTTGAGTGTCCATGTCCTGCTGCTTCACTTCACGCTCTCTGATTGGAGATTTTTCCTCCACAGTTCAGAAGGAATTTAGAATTAATTTCAGTCTGCAAACAGAAATAAAAACATCATAAATGAATCTACAAATTCATGTCATTAAATGCATCCTGAACTGGGTTCTTGTTTCTGGTCTGGACTTTTCTCTCCTGCAGTGGAAGAATAAGAGGCTGTTAGAGACAAGACTGAAGCTATGATCATTTTTGTTTGTTTGTTTTTCTTTATTTTACAGTAAAAACTACAGAAACCTGTTTCAGCACTTTAATATTCTGGCTGGTCAAAGTGCAGCTCATTTTAATGACTTTATAAACTGCTGAGTCATTTGATCTCCAATCAATTCATCATCATTTATTTGCTGATTAATACTGATTATAATTTTGATGTTAAAATATTTCAAACAGGATTTTTCGAGAGGATTTGTGGTTCTGCAGGGTGACGTCAGAGGTGAGAAGTTGCTGCCACCTGCTGTTTACGACCTGAAACTGCAGTTTCCGTCCTTCAGTGTGAACCTGCATCAAACTCTTCTTTAAGTTCAGTTCAGTTGTTTTATTTCTTCTTTCATCAACACAAAAATACTAAAGTTAAAGAAAGTCTGAATTATGAGCCGCTGATTCTTATAATAATGATCCATGATGGTGAGAATTTTTATCACTTTATTGTGAATTAGTTCTTTTTCGTGTAGTTATCTTAAAAGAAACAAAATATTTGATACAGTTATTAAAAACATCAAAAACATAAATTAACATTTTATTTAGAAAATTAGAAAAAAAATCAAGTAAAGCAGACCAAATTTATTTTAGTGTGAACAGATGACTGAAAAGGTTTGACAGAATATTAGAGGCTCTGTGAGAGAAATCATGAGTTATTTTGTTTTTTACTGGTGCTGCCAACAAAAATATATAATAATATGAGGTAAAGTTATTAATTACAAGATACGATTGTACTTTAATGAATACACTTTTTTCTGGAGCTTTCAACTGTAGAATAATTGTAATATTAAGAGAACCTGTTAGAGGTTCTAGTTTTACGAGAAAGACATGTTATATTCTAAGATACATTTGTAATTTAATATTTAATGATTGAGTTTTATTTTTTCACAAAATAATCTAAATTTAAGAATGACTCATCAGTTTTACTGGAACTTTCAACCACAGAAAGTTGTAATGTTGTGAGGACAGAATAATTTTACAAGATAAAATATGGAAGCCCATTTCTGACAAACAAACAAACAAACAAACAAACAAATAAAGAAATTCACCCTATAAATCAATGATGAGACACTTTCTAAAAATGAGTTAGTATTTTGAGAAAGTTTCTCATCATAATGATTTAAATGATCTTTTTAGGTGGAAATGGGCTTCAATAAAAGTAATGATGTTTTAAAAGTCATGATTATATGACAAAATAATCTTAACTCAAGGTCAATTTATTATCTGTGGAGCTTCCATCAGCATGTTGCTCTGGAAAATACCAAGAGAACACAGGATGAATGTTAGTAAGAGGACGCTGAGTTCAGATTATTTCACTTTTCCTCCTAAAATGAAAACTTCATCTCATAATATTATAAAGTTTGAGGAAAATGTTCTCAAAATCTTAAATTAATTTGAAGATTCCCCAAAATACTGACTTGGTGTTCAAAATAAGTTGGAAATAAAACTTTTTCATTATTTTGGGATACCGACTCAATAAAGTTTCTTACAATAACGACTTTAGTATCTTTTTAATTCCATCATGTTGGCAGCTCTAGGCTTCCGTACCTCTCTGATTGTGGTACCTTTTTGTTTTTGTGTGTGACTTCTGGTTGGTCCGGTCTGACGTCTTCCTACGTCGCCGTTACGTCACCTAAACGATGCGGAAGTTGAAGTCACCGTGGAGAACGTAAACTAATGTCAAGCAGCCGCTTAAAAAATAAAGAAAAGAGAAGCAGAAGCGACAGAAAAAGAAGAAGAAGAGGCGGAGTGAGGGGACGGTTCACCTCCAGCTGCACTTTGACCTCTGCCGGCATGTAACGTAACTTACCGAGCCGTTACTCTGCCTCTGTGGAACCGTCAGTCCGCTCGGTACCGACACCGTGACCGTTCAATGGACCCACCGGCTGACTCAGAGTCCTCCCCCGTGCTGCTGCGGGGCTGCACGGGTCGTTAGAAAGCTGCGAGCCCCGCTACATCCTATCCCCTCCTGGAGGTAAGTGGACGACACGCGAAACTCCTTTGAAAAACATCTAATTTTACATTAATTTTCATATTAGCTACATTTTTTAAACATCTGTATGTAATTGAAGGTATTTTATGATGCAGTAGCATCTCCTCATTATTTCGGCATGCATATTATTCCAGCAAACGTCCTTTTCTTTGAGTAAGATGTCCACTTTTACAGCCCGTCATCTGTTAACGATTGTCTGTCCACCCTGCTGAGCGGTGGCCAGCAGCAACGCGACTCTCTTGGAAAAGTCGACATTTCAGCAGAGGCAGAGCTTGTTGGTCGAATATATACACGCCGTATTGAAAACCATTGCCCTGCGATTTATAAAAGAGTCAGAGTTAGACATGAGACCGTGTTTAATGTGGAGAGGAACCAAGGATAGCGTAAAACCAACACATTTCTGAAAGGAGTTCAGGCGTGCAGCGGCTCCAGAGAGCAGCGGGCGTCTGAGGCTCAAAATCAGCAGAAACGGCTCTTTTTGTCAAACACACCCGCCTCGTTTCTCTGAAATAAAGTACGTACGGTCATGTTTGATATTTTTACTTTTGTTTCATGGATCAAACTGTGAAAATAAGCGATCAAATGATCCTCCTCCTCATCATCAGTCAGGATCAGGATCAGGATCAGGGATGTGGAAGGTCGAGCAACCTTTAAAATGACAGGACAGTTTATGACAGTGAGAGAGAGGTCACATCACATCACATCACATCACATCACATCACATCACATCACATGACTGCCGAGGATTCACAGTAACTACAGAGATTAAAGCATTTTAGTTACAACTGTTTGTATTTGTGTCTTTGTTTTTTATAATTAATGTGTAGGGGAGACCGGGGACTGTTGTAACAGAAAACTTGAAAGACATGAGTCATCATTTGATATGAGAAACATGTATGTCCACCAATTCATGATCATTTTGATTTACTTTCATTTCTATAAGGAAGAGACTGTGGTGTCATAAATAAATTTCATGCAAGAGGTCAGACGAGGCAGAGAGAGAGAGAGTCCTACTGAGCATGTGCAGGAGGAGTGTCATCACTCTAGCTTGTTTCTGATTGGAGGAATTTAGTGTGTTACAACTGCCCCCAGTCTCCCATCCAGTCAGAGGACAGCATGTTTATTTTCTGTATTGATCCGTCTATTGATATTTTTCTCAGCTCGACATTTTGTCAGTTGGTTAAAAAAAAAACAAATTATCATCAGGGGCTAAAATGATGTTCTCAGATAGATTTTTTTTTTAACATTTATTGTTAATAATTTTCATTTGATGAACATTTAATTAAAACTAGATGTATATGTAGACAAAACAAAACAGAAACAAACAATAAATAATGAACAGACTTAAAATGAAAAACATAAATTAACATTTGATGTCTGAAAAGCAGCAGGAAGAAACAACATTCTCGTCCAGTCCTACCCGTGATCCTGATCTATATTAATCCATAAATAATCAATATATACCATAAATCCACTCGCTTCCTCATTGATCAACCCTACAGTCATCATCATTATTATTATTGTTGTTGATAAAGTTATCTATATGCCTCTCAAAAACTGTCTGATGTTTCTATTTGATTTCTTTTCCTGGTTTGTTCCACAAAATCAATGATGATCAATTATAGATTTAAATAATTTATCAGGAAACCTACAATCAGTCTGTGTTTCTAGCTTCTCAGATGCCGTTTTTTTTCTGTTTTATATCATTTTAATTTAATTTGGACTTTTGGCTGAACAGAACAAAACATTGGAAGACAGAGACAGAAACTCTTCTACTGTTTTCTGACATTTTAGAGACAAAACAACAAAGAAAATAACTGGTCTGTTCACTGAAAATGAAATTAATTGATGATTTCAATCTAATTTTAATAATATATGAAGAAAGTAGTTGCTCCAGGATTTCATGTTTTTTTTTTTTGTGATTGTTGCAGCTTAAAATACCTGATTTCACCACAACTTTTCCAGAAAACTGTGCTGCATGTTGTGATATTTTATATTTTTGCAGTGAACTTGCAGGACCAAATGAAAATTGTAAAAGAGAGTTGGAATATTTTTTGTGTAATTGATTAAAAATTGAAGGCAACCTGTTCCAGGGAGAACAAAACACCAGAATTAAAAAAAATCATAAAAATATGTTTTGTTTGTAAATGAAAAGTTCAGCTGGGGGTCAAAGTCAGTCAAAACTACACAAAACTCTAAAATAAAAGTGAAAGTACGACACAGAGGAGTGTTTGAAGATGAGGAGTGAAGCAGGATGAAGACCAATCAGATCAGTTTACTGTCAGACAAATATTCACATTTAAGAAATCAGAGAATTTAGACTTTTTAATCTTAAAAAAAGACTCAGACTGGTTAATCAATTATCAAAATAGTTGGTGATTAATTGAATAGGTGATTAAAAATGGATGAACTTATTAATCTCTGCTGCCTCTGTGTGTCTAAATAAAGTCCATCAGGGACGAGACATAAACTCAATCACTTTATTCCTTCAGTAGGACACGTTACACACTCTTAATAAGTACAAACTGGATCAATATATTGATTTTCCTTTTCCTTCCTAACCTTTTCTCATCCATACTTGATACTTGATATTTTAAATAATCTTCAAACGATCAGTTAAAAACACTTCAGGAGAAAGAAACAGTAAAAAGATCATCTGATATCAATCACAGATCCCTGAATTTAATCAAATCATATCCTCAATATCAGCAAGTATTGTATTGTTGTCCAAAGTATTGATATAAATCGTATCGTAATGAAACCTGTGATTTTCAGCCTCATTAATAAGAGAAGAAGAAGAAAAGTTTCTGAAATCACAGAGGAAACAGTTTGTGTTTCTTTAAGTTGATCTGATCTTCTTCTGTCCTCTCAGACTTCCTGTTGGCAGCCGTCCTGTGTGACTCCGCCTCCTGTGACTGAGGTACTGCACCACACACACACACACACACACACACACACACACACACACACACACACACACACACACACACACACACACACACACACACAGAATCCATATGGATGTGAAGGTGGTTCAGCAGGAGACTGATGGATGTTTGCTCTTCAGCTGTAAATATTCTGCACAGAACACACACCTGTGTGTGTGTGTGTGTGTGTGTGTGTGTGTGTGTGTGTGTGTGTGTGTGTGTGTGTGTGTGTGTAGGCTTGGTGGGTTTCAGAGGTTATTATGAAGAACATGTTTGGAATTTATGAGCCGTCATAAAACACAAGGGTTTGAGGTAAATCCATTGATCTCTGCTTCAATCCGGTTCAGTCCTCTTCAGTCCAGTTCAGTTCTCTTCAGTCCTCTTCAGTCCGGTTCAGTTCTCTTCAGTCCTCTTCAGTTCTCTTCAGTCCTCTTCAGTCCGGTTCAGTCCTCTTCAGATTCACATGAACCAGAACCTGAAATCAGTTTGTTGCTTTTCACAAACAGTGAAAATGTCTAATATTGTCTGGTATAAGGTGCATAATATGAAACATTAAGAGAAAAAAACTGTGCTGCAAAGGTAAGAACCATAATCATAAATATAAAATATAAATTTACAATTAAAAAAATAAATAAAATACAGTGGAAACTTCCTGTATTGATCACGTCTGTCTGTGTCAAAGTGATCAATATAAACACATGATTTGTTTTTCTTTATACTGTATACCAGCTGTTCTCAAAATGAAGAATGTCACAGCCTCATTTCAAATCTGGAAAATCTTTTGAGCTTTAATCAAAGCTCCAAGTGAAGAGACAAAATTACATTTAAGAAATTTAAAACCAGCGTCTCTTTCCAAAATCATGACCTGGTCACTCCAGGTAAACCTCAGACCTCACTGTGAGCAGTTTCATGCAGGAACTGCTTTATTTCTAGTAGACAGAAAGTAGTTCCAGTAGATTCTACGGCAGAAATAAAGTAGTTCCTCTGTGAAACTGCTCACAACGAGGTCTGAGGATTATCTTGAGGAACCAGGTCTTGATTTCTTCAGAGAAGTCAGACATCTCTACAGCTGATTTCTCCAAAACTCTGCAGATGGATAAATAACAGTGCAGGTCATTTTGGATGAACTGTCCCTTTAAACAGCACTCGTATAGGAACGATATTTGATCCACATAAAAGGTTTCCACTGTTTTTTACATTAAAGAGCTGCACAGTGTTTAAAACAAAGAGGACTGAATGTTCAGATGTTGATGTTTGACACTCAGATGTGTCACATATTCATCAGTCAAACAGGAAATCTGTTAAACACATCATCTGTTCCAGATGTAAAACTCCCTCTGCTTCACTCTGATCTGTTGCTCGCTCCAGTTTCCTCTCAGCAAACACATTTTGTAAAAGTTGAAGATAAAAGTTTGGCTGTTTGCTGATTTATAACAAGTCTTAAGTCAGCTGGTGACCTGCACAGTTTATGATCAGGTTCTGTTCTCAGAATTCATCTCAAACTTTTATTTTGAAAAAGTTTCAGTTCAGTTTCAGTTTCAGGTCGATCTGCAGCCCCTCCCACTGCCTCACCCACCTCTCTGTGTCTGTGATTTAAATATTTCTGGGACGTTTTTATATCTTTATTAGTTTATTAGATAACTGCAGATGAGGGGGGAGAGAGAGGGAGTGATTGTTGGATTATTAGTTTTAATCTGCTGCTGGAGAAAATGTTTGAGACGATCCAAAAATCATCTGACTGAAGCAGACTGAGGCCCGGAGAGGCTGAAACACTGCAGGTTTTAATTCATGTTGGTATTTACCAATAAAAAAAAACCGTGAGAGGAGAGAACAGATGTGATGACAGATCCAAAATAGACGTGACAATCAACACAACGCTAACAACACCGCAAAGACGACAAACACAAAGTTTTCCATCGTCTGAGCAGAGATCAGTTTGATTTTCATCGATCAGAAGAACGAATGCATCACAGAAACATCCAGCAGCTGTTCAACAGGCATTTTCTGAAACAGAAGAAGAAGAAGAAGAAGCTGCTGCACTGAAACTGGTGAGAACACATTTGGTTTATTATCAGCACGTTCGTTCCTCTTCCTCTCTGTGCTGCTGTTATGACACGTTATAGACTGGATGTGACATCACTCACTGGTTTGTGTCAGTCAGTTGGTAAATTATCTGCTTTATGGTCTGTTTTACTTTAAACGGGACTAGAGCTGCACAGTTAATCAAAATTTTATTGAAGTTGCAATATGGCCTAACGCAATTTTCAAATCGCAGGAGAAGCAATATTTATTAAAAGCAAAATATGAGTTAAAATGCTATTTTAAATTAAATATTGTGCTGCAGAGATGTCCTGCAAAAACTCACTCCTTTACCATTTTAATGTTTTTTTTAATGAGAAAAATCATGTCATGAGGCAGTTTAATGTGTTTTTCAGTGAAAATGAGAATAATGATAATTATTATCCTTTCCTCTAATATTGCAGATCATATAACAATTGAAATATCGGTCAAAATAATCACAGTGAGATATTTTAAAGGGACCATAATTTACCACAGGAACATCAGCTGTGTTGAAGACTTAAAACTAGAGATTGATGAACTCATCAGGAAACTGTTTACTGAACTCATAAATCAGCTGACAAGTGACTTATTTTCCCATTAGTTTACAGTCAGACTGCTATGTGCAGCCAGAGGAGTCGCCCCCTGCTGGAGATTAGAAAGAATGCAGGTTTCACTTTTCTGGCCTGGAGGCTTTGTGCACTTCTTTTATACAGACATGTGACCTAACCACAGACACTCAGCTGACCTGCAACCACACTATAATGACATCACGTTTGTGGGTGTGGTCAGAAGAGTTGAATGTTTGATTTATTTATCTGGAGTGTAATACTGCGCACTGTTCTTTAAAGCAGTTCCAGTGTCCTGATACTGGACAGGTCTGACCCGCTCACCTGAACCCCTGACCCCTCCCCCCTCTCTCCACCCCCCCCCCCCCCACCCCACCGCCCCCCCAGCCCTCTGATAAGCTGCATGCTGCCCTGCCATCTGTCAGAGCTGCTCCTCATTGGCTGAAGGAGCCTGCAGGTCTGCAGGCAGCGCAGGACAGGATTGGCTGGCGGGCTGCCTAGAAGACGGGGGCGGGGACGTCAGCTGATTGATAGAGATCGGAAGCAGAGGAGAAGAAGGAGGGGTGAGGAGGAGGAAGAGGAGGAGGAAGAGGAGGAGCCGGAGGAGTGGAGTCAGTAAATCCACGATGAGCTGCTCTGCTGCAGACAACAAGTGTTCAGAAAGAGGAGGGCGAGGGACGGCAGAACGAGCTGACTGTAGAACAGAGAGAGAGAGAGGAGAGAGAGAGACGAGAAGGAGGTTACCACGGCAACTCAGGGGACGGCGCTGCAGCGGCGAGGACACCAGGACACACAGGTAAGGTTACAGCTGCTGCATGAGAGTGTGTGTGTCGGAACATGTGTCTGCATACGTGTGGTTTCATAAGTGTGTGTGTGTGTGTGTGTGTGTGTGTGTGTGTGTGTGTTGGTGGATGAAGCAGTGCATGCTGGGAGGGGGGGTGGAGGAGGAGGAGGTGGAGGAGGTGTTGGGGGAATCCTATTAGCAGAGTCCAGGAAAAGTAGGGCTAACTGTGTGCTTATCAGTCTGACACACACACACACACACACACACACACACACACACACACCTCTGCAGGGCGACAGCAGTATTTCAGGAGTGTTTCGTCGTCTTTATCTGAGGATGTAAATAAAGTTTAGTTGTCAGTTTGAATCAGCGTGGAGGCTTCAGGTCTCGTTGTAATAACTGAGTTACGTGGCTGAAAACTGTGAACAGAGTTCAGAGTTCAACATCAGATAAAAGTCTGCAGAGACGAGAAGAGCGTCTCTTCTTCTAACATGAAAACCAAAACCATGAGTTCATCAACTGCCGATCAGACGGTGAAGTTTATTTATCAAACACAAACTCTGTAGTTTCTTCGGTGTGACGATGTGACTTCTTTTATTTGCACAGATTCATTCATTCAACCTTCATTTTCACTCAGGAGATGCACTAATAAGATCTGCAGTAATCAATTATCAAATTAATCACCAACTATATAATCGATTAATTGGTTTGAGCAATTTTTTAATTAAAAAAAAGTCCAAATTCTCTGATTTCAGTTTTTTAAATGTGAATATTTTCTGGTTTCTTTCCTCGTCTCTGACAGGAAACTGATGATCTTTCAGACGTTTGAGGACGTCATCTTGGACTTTGATCAACATTTTCTGACATTTTCTGACATTTTGAAGGCAAACAACTGTTAATTGATTAAGTCATTGTGAAAATAATCGTTATTTGCAGCCCTAGACAGAATAAATCAATTCCACAATTATCTTAATAAAAATCATTAAAGAAAGAAAGTTGATATGTAAGTTAAGATAAATGATTATTATATAAATTAAAATACAGTTATGTAGAAAAGCCTTAAAACTTATCAATATGTTAAGGTTGCTAATGGGGTGCATTTTTCAATAACTGATAGTTGAAAACACAAATTGATCATTAATAATTAATAAAATACAAAACAAATGTTTTTTCCCCTTTTTTTTCTCATTTTCTTTTTTCAGATTTTTTTTTCCTGATTTTGAAGGTAAAACATTTTCCTCAAAAATAAGAGACAAGATAAGATTTAAAAATTAAAAAAGTATAAATAGGAGGATAAATAAAATCAGGAACACTACAGACAAGGGGAAATATAAAAATATAGGAATATTATATATGATATAAACAATAAAGTGACTCAACAAATGTTCATGGTTGCACAAAGGAAACTGTTGATGCTGCACAGGTGTAATGATGATCCACCTGAGTGAGATCATGTACAGACTCATATAATCATCACCTCTGATAGTCTGCCTTGTTATTGTGTGACTTCAGTGAATCTGAACAAACAAAAACACAAACTACCTAACAGATGGAGGCGACTGTAGACCAACAACTCCTGCGTGACGCTGGTTTCCTGTTTTCTGTTTTCTGTGAGGTGAAAATATTCTAAATATCATGTAAACTTAAACTGACATCTTTTTTTTCCATGTCTTTTTTATTGAGCATTTCTAACAAATATTTATACACGCTTATACATTCTAGGCTCATTTGTCTACTTATGTGTTTACAGATTAAAGTCCATGACGTCTCAAGACATTGTGCAAAGATAGAAACAGAGCAAATAACACACAACAAAACCACACTGATTTTCTTACCCCGTCCAATAACATTAACATCAGATTATACCAATGAAGAAGAAGAAAAAACAACAATAAACACAGGATACAGTAATATATAACAAATATATAAAAATATTATATTATATAACTGAGTCTGGTGTCCCACAATGCAACAGTCAACAGAAATAGAGAAGCTGCTAACAGACTAAACAGCTGTTATTCACTTTTAATTTAATTTACTTTCAACATTTTTACTTTATATTTGTTTATTTGCTTTATTTGTATATTGAGGAAGTAAAATGTTGAAAAACCCAGAAGAGAAAAGTGTAGAAATAAGATGAAAACAAAATGTTTGTCTGCTTCCCTGAATCATCTCTTGACTGCTCAGAATGAACTTCTGGGAAAAATGTACATAAAGTTGTAAAATCCATCACACAGAACAGAAAACAAACAGCCGTCCTCGTGTCTGAAGATGGAAAACACTGGACGGTCAAAACAAAATAAGTCATATTTGTTAAAAAGAGAAATTAAAAGAGGGGACAGACTGCAGTCCAAGAATAGAAACAGTTTTCATAATCAAGACAAAGAGAAAATGTCAAAAAATGAACTACTAATGAAGACAAATGTAAAACAGTGTAATCAGTTCTTAGAGCAGTGAAATATTAAACAGTATCTCAGACTAAAACATCAAAATATCAAATAAACATTAAATTAAAAAGACAACGTGTTGTAGAGAAGTTAATGTGACATGAAAGAAGAAAAGTGTTTATAATCTACAGAAGGTCATCTCCTCCACATCTCTCCTCTCTGCATGAATAATGAATTCTTAAATTACCCAGAAACCCCTCAGACATCCCACAGAAGGTTCTAACACCTGACTGACGACTGACTGCAGATCAGTTCAGACTGAAACCAGGCAGAGCTCAGAACATCTTCCACAGACAGGAGGTGACACTGGCCACCGTGCCCCCTAAATTTGGTGGCCAAAGTACATTGTTGGTGCCCCCCCCCCCCCAAAAAAAAAAAAGAAAAACAAAAAAAAAAACAACAAGCTCTACTGGACGTCTGGTTGAGGATGCCGGCGACACGCTGCACTACATAATGTTGACCGGCCACTCAGAGTCACATATCTGATTCTGTATTTTCTCATCCAGACTCGTTTAACTTCTGCGTCTGTTTGTCTCACTGCAAAGTTTTACTGCAGCGAACTGTTGCACCGCGTCCGTCTCCAGTTTGTTTACGTCTGCTTCCACAAGGTCGCATGAAAACACGTTTCCTATGAGATCTCATGAGATCATACTCGCTCTGGTACTTCATCTTAATATGATAATTATAATGAGGCCTGGCTGTGACCTGGAGCACTTTTTGAGAAAAAGTAAATTTAATTGTCAGTGTTTTATCATAAAGATTAATTTTAATTTAAAGTTAGCAGGTCAGACCCATAAAAAAAAAAATCAGAATCGGCCACAGAACTTTAAATCTTTGCATGTTTAGATGTGTCAGACTCAGTCTCTCTAATGTTTTTCTAGTTGGTTCTTCTGTTTGGATCATGTTAGCAGTGTGAGTGTCTTAGTAAAGCCAGACTTCAGTCAGTCTGTAGCTGGTCGGTGATGAGAGTCTGTCCACTGTTGTCTCTCAGTGTTGATGTAAAAGGTGTGAGGGAATCAGGATGTTTGTGATTCTTGGTGGCCACAGATGATCAGTGCTGAGCCCCGTCTTCAGCAGGACAGTGTGTCCTACCTGTTGTCTCTAAATCTTTTTAACTGAGGACCTCCAGTGTTGTTCTCAGCGTAAACAGGAAGTGTTTGCCTTGTGTCTGTCCAGAAGAAATCTGATCCAGATCTCTTCATCTCTGCTCTGCTGGTCTCTTTGTGCTCAGTCACTTCTCTTCACCAACAAGCTCCAACATGAACATGAGGTGAAGTTGAGCTTCAGATGAGTCTGTCTGTTTCACACTGACAGAAAATGATTTCATAAAGAAAACACATCAATACTTTGATGAGTGAGAAGAGCTGTAGTGATGCAACATGTTCCTCTAAGGCAGTGACGGGACTCGGTTCTCCAGGTTCCTTCACTTGAAACTGCAGCGGGCTGGTTCCATATTTAGGACTAAATGTTTTGACACATTTTGTCTTGAACAAATATTGCACCTCCTGCAATTTGAAAATTTCAGAAAGCCAAATTGTAATTTTGATAAAAGTTTGATTAATTGTACATATTTTTTTTTTAGTATTTTAACAGTTTCCCGCCACAGATCAATACAGAATTTCTGATTCTGATTCTGATCAGCAGTCATCAGTAATTTTTTCTTCTCGTCATGTAAAGCTCCTTCTGAGGGAGCTCACTCGTCTCTGCAGCGTCTTCCTTCTGATTTTCAGGCCCAAAAAGTCTCTGATAAAATATTTTACATCCATGTCAGACGCATATATGCTAATATATGTAGTGAATGAATTGAATGAAGGTTTTGGTGAATTTCACCTGATGGACTTGAGGACACAGGGACCTCTGACCTTCTTGACTCAGAAACATCCGGCCTCCAGCCACAGCTGTCAGGACTTCAGTGTTTACTCCATTAGTCATATTTCAGTTATAATAAATGCTTTTTAAAGTGAAACTCACATCGAGTCTCACAGGTCATATCAGACTAACGTGAACGTTCTGGTGAGGACTGATGTCTGAGCAGCGCAGGAGCTGAATTCAGTCAACACTGAGAGACTCTTTAGGAAGGTTTGCCCAGTTTTCTTCTGCTCTGATGTGACTCTGCAGGAAACAGAACCTCCCACTGTGCTTTAACCGTCCTGCAGTGTGTCCTGTCCCGGCTCACTGAGGGGACATCTTCAATATTAACTTCATCTGTAAGGACGTCTGATGAGCTCATTCATCAGCCGGCTGGACGCGTTTACCTCGTTCAGTTAATTTATGCATTGATGGCTGCAGGCCTGCTCTGTGTTTGACATCAGCTCAGGTTCTGGTTTTGTTTTGTGTTTTTATTTTTCTCTCTCTGTTCCTCCCAGATGTGTTGCATTAGTGATGAACAACAGTGAAGACAAATTATAATAGCGCTGCAACGATTAGTCGATTATTAATCGATTACTAAATTCATCACCAACTGTTTTTAATGATTGATTCATCAGTTTGAGTAATTTTTCAAGGAAAAAAAAGTGAAAATTCTCTGATTTCAGCTTCTTAAATGTGAATATTTTCTGGTTTCTTTCGTCCTCTCTGACAGTAAACTGAATATCTTTGAGTTGTGGACAAAATGAGACATTTGAGGACGTCAGTTTGGGATTTGGACAACACTGATTGACATTTTCTGATATTTTATGGACAAAACAAGTGACCCAGTTATCAAGAAAATAATCAAGAGATTAATAAATCATGAAATTGCAGCCCTAAATCATAACACAAACTAAGGTATCAAAATAAAGTCTTCATATTTTACTCCCTTATTTGTTTCTGTCTCTGACAGGATCAGATTGTTCTAGTTAATGTCTGACAACATTTTGGATTAAAAACAAAAACTCACCAGAATCATTTTTGCATCATTGTCAGCTTCATTCAAACTTTACAGAAACTTCCACTGTCCAACAATCACCAGGTCTGGTTTGGTCCACAGAAATCTTTAATTCAGGGTTTAAATGAGCGTAGAGCTGATTTAATAATTAAACCGTAGGAGGACACACACTTTGACTTTGACTAGACTCTTTGATTTGACTAAAATACTTAAATTTAAACTAAAATACTGCTCTCACTTTTAAATAAATTGTATTGAAAAAAATAAATACATAACAATATATTGTGAACAATACACTGTAGCACACAGTAATGTAGACAGTTAATTTAATGATGAAATAGCAGATGAAATTTATTTAAAATAAAAACTTCCTGTTGGCCTGACGATGACTCTGTTGAGACTCTTTAGTGCTTTGCATTGTGGGACACCGTGAGTGAGGTAGCCTGGTTCAATGCATCTTCTCTACGAACAAACGTCCCGGTGTCCCAGTGGACACGTAACCTCAACATCCCCGGTTCAAATCCAGACGGGGATGTTTGCCACCTGTCCTCTTCATCCCTGATGTTTGCTGTCAGCTGCTGAAAAGCACAAGAAGCTTCTTGTTGTTGAAACACAAACCTGCGGTCGTCTTACAGCAGCTGGTGTTGTGTTCCTGATCCTGTCTGTTGGTGGACAGACGTCTGCAGCTCGTCTCTGCTCAGTGTTAAACTCTCTCTGAGACGGGTTAGCATGCACTTTAACACGATTACACAACAAACAAAACTATTACAGGAACACAGTTTTAATCCTAATGGGCTCTGACAATTAAAACAATAACATGAAGTCATGCAGCTTTTAAAAAATGATTATTACATAATCCGTGGCTACAGATCTGCTGACATTAGAGCAAACAGTGGATTCTTCTGCTGGAAAAGGTGCAGCAGTTCATCAGTTCATCACAGATGAATCATCATCGTCACAGTGATTCACTGACAGTGATGTAATTTGAAACATTTATTTATTTATTGAACTCTTATAGGACTTTTTCCAGTGGTGGAAACAGCAACCAGATCTTTTACTGAAAGGAGAAATCTGTGATATATTTTACGTCTGCATGTAACGATTATTTTCATTATCAATTAATCTGACGATTATTTCCTAAATTAATTGATTAGTTGATTTGTCTATAAAATATTGATCATTCTTTTCTAAATCCTGAGATGATGTCCTCAAACAAACAAACAAAATATTCAGTAAAGAAACTAGAAAATATACAGTTAAAGAGCAGAAATCTGTGAATTTTTACTTATTTTTCTTTATTACTCAAACTGATTAATCGATTATCAAAATAGCTGGCAATTAATTTAAAATCGTTTAAGAATCTATTACTTGAATTGCAGCTGTTGCAGCTCTAATAAATTTACTGTCATAAATCATAAGATGTTGATGATATGTTGTTAGACGGTTCTCTGAGAACAACACTACAGCAGCATGTTCTCCTCTGACATCCTGGTGCAGAACGTCTGTTTTTATTTTACATGTATTCACTTTACATGGAGCTAAAATTAATGCTGAGGGTCCTCTGAATGAGTTAGTGTCTGTTTATGAGCTGTAAGAAATCATTAATAATCTTTTAGAAGGAGTAGATATTTATAACGGTTAAATTGGACGAACAGATGGAACTCCAACTCTAGAGTCTTATTATTCATCAGATATAACAGCAAATATCTTTTATTTGTTTTTTGAGGATGTAATTTTGGGCTTTCGTTTTTTTTTTTCACTAAATGATTTATTGAGATAATATTAATGAATATTAATGAAAATAATTGGTAATTGGAGTCAGGGTTGGAAAGTTTTACCAGTTACTGACAGAAAAATGTTCAAATTCACCAGCCCCTCAGTAGTAAACCATTATTTTGTGTCTGAAATTTACCAGACACTTTCATATTTTACCAGCATTTGTCAAGTGGCTGCTGTGAATTTCCCTCCCTGGTTGATAACAGCAGTTAACATGTCAACTGAAAAAGATCTTGGTGACTTGGCTGAACTGTTAGAGATGAGGACTCTGTATCATCTTCAGCACACTCTGGTCTGTGTGTGTGTGTGTGTGTGTGTGTGTGTGTGTGTGTGTGTGTGTGTGTGTGTGTTGTTTTTCCTGCAGCCTCTGGTGTTTTCATGTGACTTTAGACTCCTCATGATCTAAACCGCTGACCTTCATCAGATTTACTGCAAAAAAATTTGGAATAGTCAAACACTGAGACACAGATGGAAACTGCAGACAGATAACAGAGCAAAAAACAATACAATAAATGAAATAGAATAGAAATAAATGGAGAATGATAAGAACAGTATATTATTTAACAGTCAAACTTCACAAAATGTAAAATCAAGGAAAAGAGTTTGACTGTGAGGATTGAAGAGTTTTTGTGTTATAAACTGTAGATCAGACAGCTCATGTGACGGCTTCTCTCACCTGAACTCCAAGCTGCTTTTCCTCATCTATTAATAGACGAATCAAACTCACATGTGTGACTTGGCGTCTGCTGGCCCACATGTTTGTGCCAAAGACGTGAATGAGCATCTAATTGCCGTGGCATTTGAACTTTTTAGAGGATAAGGACACGCTCTAAAGACTCTTAAAGGCTGAGCCAGCAGTAGACTTTTCATTTACAGATTCATTTAAAACTTAAAACCGATGGATGATAAATGAAAGTAAAACCTGACCTAAACTCTGTCAGTAAGGTGTTGTTCCATAGATTCTCTGAGCCTGCAGAACTCAACCAGAGGGATACAGATAGTCACTTGTTTAGTTTTTGGATGGTGTTCAGCCATTGAAAGGAGCCCTAAAATTTCCTCAGAGATAACTAAAACCTCTTTAAAGACCCCTAGAACCTCCCTGAAGTTCATCACAACCTCTTACTGTACCCCAGATTACCTCAGGTACAATTAAAACCTCTTAAAGTACTCTTAAGTACCTCTTAAGTCTCAAAGGGATGCAAGAAAATAGTCACTGGCCACTGGAACATAGACTCTAGAGGGTTTTCAAGGACTCCTACAGCCTTTGTAGTGGCCACTAGAACCCCTTGACGGGTCTGTAGAATCTTCGAACAACCACTAGAACCTCTTCAGTGACCACAAGGACCTCTTAAATAATACCTTAAACATCCCAGAGTACCCTAGAATCACCTTAAGGATCACTGAAACCTTCAACCTAATGGATCCCTAGACCCTTATCAGTGACAACTAACGCCTCTTAAAGGACTCTTTAGAACCTCCTAAATGACCGCTTGAACATCCTCAGTGACCACAAGAACCTCCTAACTCCTACAACCTCTTAAAAGGTCACTAGAACCTCCTCAGTGTCCTCCTAACCCCTCGCAAGATCCCAAGAACCTCTTCAGTGACCATTAGAAAATCTTGAAGGCCTACTGAATCTCCCAAACCACCAGTTGAACCCCTCAAAGAACTTCTATAAACCCCACCAGTGACCACTAAAAACTCTGAAAGGACCCAAAGATTATTCTTAAGGTCTCTTAGATTTTTTGGATTGTTATTTTATTTTAGATTCTCTAAATAATCTAGAGCTGATGCAAAGGGTATAGGCTTTATCTTTACCGTGTTGTTTGGGATTAACAGTGTGATCTCAAGAGCACTTCAGCAGTTCTTTGGACCAACAGTCTTTTTGATGGTCTTGGTTTTTATTGTTCAGCAGCATTCCTGCACTTCCCCTCTGTTAAACATGTTCTGCTAGATTTGCATCATCTTCCTTGGATTTTCAGTAGTGACAGTTTCAGTCACTTTAGCAGTATGTTGGCACACAGTATTAGGTACAGATGATACTCTGAATGTTCTGTTAGTAATACTAATTGAAAGCTTGGACTGTGAAAAGTCATGCGTAGTCTCGGCTCTGCATGACTTGACATAACTTTCTTCAAACAAAACTGATTTAATGAGCAGATTTCCTCTTATTTACCCTGCTTTAACACTACACATGTGGCAGTCCGTACTGTTTGATTGCCTTCTGCCTCTGATGAATAAAACATTAGAAGTCTTTGGTTTCTGACTGTAGCAGTAAAACAGTTTGTCTGAGGACACTAGTTGACCTACATAGAAGATTTACAGAGGAGTTTGTGGGTATTAAACCTCCTTTAGTCACACCAAGAACATAACAATGACATTTATTATTGCCACTTTGCTTAAGAGACATGTCTTAATTTAATTATTAATGACCCCTGGTAATATCAGGAACCATTTTGGTAGAAGGAAAGACTACTTTCCTTCCTTTTAATGTCATTAGCTATTTATTCTACAACAGGACAAAAAGAGTAACTAGGCCCAGGAAAAAAGGCAAATATATGGTTCAACCTTAGCCATCAACCTGTAACTTATCAGCTACAGCAGTTTGTTTATTTTGCTTGCACACAACCCAGACATGTATGTGTTTGACTGTCTGAAAGTCTGTATGCGTGAGAATATCCCACTGAGTGGAAGTGCCTGGACTTGCAAAGAAGCTGAAGATGTTTCAACATACTTCTCGCTAACTCCACTTTGTGAATGATCCAGTTCTAATCTGTTGCCATCTGCGTCTTGTTTAGTTTTCTTTTTGATGTTGGGAAGACCGTGTCATCAAACGGGTTTTGTAAGATTCTGAAGGAAGTTAAGTTTAAAACAATAAAAGCTAAGATTGACTCTGCCATCCTGCCTGCAGTGGGGAGTTGCAAATGCAAATGTCTGTAGATGATAAACTGTGTGATATGAAATTCTCTGTAATATTAACCTTGTCTCTATTTCTGCCTCCTGATGCAGGTTGAAGAGAAGATGAGCAGATGGAGGACAGATCTGGTAGTCCAGTTTCACCTCTGACCCTTGTCAAACAGTTTGGCACTTTACTGGGTCCCAGGAGGTCAAGGGATCCATAGTGAAGGTCCACAGAAAAAGCAAGATCAGGACATTGAGGTGACTAAGGTGCCGACATGTCTCAGGCAGGTAAAGTCCTTCACCTGTACGTGGAGGTGAGATCTGTTGCTGAGGAGGATGGGAAGGTGCTGGGAAGAAGAGATGATGGGACGGGTCATCTGATGCTTCAGTGCCCAGATGTCCTCCCTCACTCCCAGAGAAGCTCAACCCGCTCCAGCCCCAACCGCAGTCCTGATCTTTCTCCAGTCTCTCAGCACCAAACTGGGGTTGGAAACCACAGCTTACCCCCCTCAAAGTCGTCCTCCAGGCACTCAGTCAGCTTCCAACTCCAGAACCCTGATGCTACAGGGTCTCCCTCCCAGGCCCACCGACAGGATATATTGAATGACAGCTTTGGTCAGCTGCTCCAGGTCCTTGCACCCAGTTCAGGCCAACATGGCTCACTGGGACTCCCCCATTCCTCTGACATGGATCCCTACAGAGGACGAGTGCCTGTCTCCCCGTCTTCCACACCCTCTGGGAGGCTGACTGTACCCTCACCCACCAGCACCCGCAGGTCCTATGAGGTCCCAGGAGAGAGGGGTGAGGAGGGGAAGACATCTGTGGTGACATTTGGCTATATAGAGAAAGCTAATGTTCACAGCATGGGGGGCCGTCGTACCTCTGTGTGCCAAAGTGAGTTGGATCATCCTCTTAACAGAATGGAGGGGCAGCCGCTGCCTTCCCATCTCCGGAAGAGGCTGAGCGACCCAGCGTGGTACAATAGTCAGCCAGGGCAGGGCGATCCTTACTCTAGTCACCCCTACCAGTCCCAGAATCAGTCCCCACGGGGCTCGCCTTACTTGCAGAGGGCTACCATGGATGCTGTTGCCAGAGATGCCACCTACAGGGCCTTGGAGGAGTTTGGATCCCCAGAACTGAGGCGCAGATTTGCTGGTTATAGCCCAGAAAATTGCAGCCCAACTATGCCAAGGCACTTTCAATCACCTCGCTGCCGGTCCTGGGCAGGGTCACCTGTTCTGCCCCGCAGCACCCTCACCCTGCCATCCAAGGCCCAGCTCTATGAGCTGGACAGTGGAGTCTGCCGTAGTTCAGTGAATGGACTCCCCAGAAGTCCTGCCTCTGACCACCTGTGTGCCCACACTGGTTACTCTCTCCACTCAGTGGCTCCAACCTCAGCTCTTCGCACTCATGGCCTGCCCCAGAGCCAACAGAGGCTGTGGGTGGGGGACGAGAGCCCCAGATTGTCCAGCAAATTTCACCCACCTTTACCAGCGGGGAGACCCACAGACATCCAGCATGAGATCCCAACTAGTATGTTCCACACCAACAACCATTCCAGGACTGGCTACCAAGCTAGTGGGAACCCCCAACACAGTGTTAATAACAGCTACAATGCTAACATCGCCAACACCGGTCATAATGCTATAGACAGTATACATTACAGTGCTAATGATAATTCCAACTTATCCAGTAAGACTCACTATAAATCATCACGCTGCAGTAGCAGAGCCAGTGATACAGCAAGTCCTACCAATGGCAGGAGGAGTGTCTCCCCCAATGCTGATGTAGCATGTAAGCTAGCTGTGGAAGCTGCCAAACTGTCCAACATTTTTGCAGACAGACGGACTCCGTCTCCAACATCTTCTCAAGCTGAGTCACTGAGGTCAGAGAGTCCCAAGGCAGGAGGGTCATTCCACAAAGAATCACAACCTTATGCCACTCTTCATGGGCAAAGCTCTCCGGAGCCTTTGCAGGCTGACAAGCAGAGCCAGAGATGGAAAATAGACAAAACAGTCCCTCAAACCCGACCAGGACGCATCTCTCCTGTCTTATCCCAGAAAGGCTTGTCTTTACCATCTTCCCCAGCGTTGGTGGCAAGGGCACACCGTGCAGCCACCTCATCGCCAGTCTTGGACCCACGGCAGCAGAGGGGTTCATCACCCACCAAGGACATGTCTGCCCTGCACCGCTACCAGCCGCCACAGTACACTGGAGACCGCAAATCGCTTGGCATGGAGCTGAGGCAGTATGATCACCACTTTGATAGATCACCACGGGACAGCCCTGAACTCTTCAAGAGACTGCTTTCCAGCCAAAACACAGAAACATTGCCTGTGAGCTGGACCTCCAGGCACCAGGAGTGGAGGGACGCTGGACCAATTCAGCATGGGGACGAACTCTGTGAAGAGAAGTACAGACATTCCAACTCTACTGTTTGCACTCCAGGCAAAGAGGAGTATCACAGGACGGTCGGAGGAGACACAGGAGTAAAGGTGTCAGTGCAGGGCGTGTCCAAGGACCAGAGAGACGAGGTTCAGGATATCAGCGGGGCTGCTGGAACATCCTCCCAGAGCTCCAGTGGGGTAACAGGCAGCATGGGAGACAGTTCCCAGCTGGATAGAAATGACACTCTGTCCCCTGAAACCTCGAGCCAGTCCAGCCACGATACAGCAGACACCGGCTCAGGGATCAAGGTCGGCTGGGTGGCAGGGCGAGGGTTTGGTTTAGAAAGATCTGTGTGTGTGTGTGTGTGTGTGTGTGTGGGGGGGGTGATCATGTAGATTATGATTTATGGGTGTTTTTGAACAAGAAGTCTTCCATCATGTCATTACATATTGTCACATTTACCTCAATAACAATAAATATAAAGCAGAATTACAAAGTTCTTCTAACTCCATGAGTTAATTTCTTTTCCTCAGCATATTTTTCTCATCGGTCTGTCTGACAAGTTGAACTGGACAGTAAAATATGAACATCTCATCATTTTAACAAATATAAAAAACAAGTATTTTCTTCATATGCAACAACTGCAGCTCCCATGAGGCTTTGGCAGCACTTCTGGGTCTGAGACAAGTAGAATATGTTGTTTAATTCAACCAAAAAATTGTTTTCTCTTTGTTAGAACTAGTTGACAGTTTCTCATCAATTTCCAGATTGTTCGATGCACCATTTTTTTCTTGAGAAATTAGTAATTAAGTTTCTTCTGTTGACTTACAACAGATTTTAAAGTGACTTTACACAATTTTTGATATGATGCTGTTTTGAAAAGCCTTCTTGAATGCTGTTAAAACACTGGTTTACACTTCTGTGACCTTGCATTCCTACTGTCCTGTGGGGCTGAAGGGTTTGGGTGCAGTGTGCATTTTCAACATTCAGTCTACTGGAAGTACTAGTTGGGTTTAGTTTGTTACATCAATTCAAAGGAGGTCAAACACAAAAACACGTGCACTAATTGACTGATAAATTCCAAACACTTTCCTATGATTGTGCAACGACAGTGCAGCAACAAAGAATGTGTTCCTTGTGTTTTCATGGAAAAGAAAAATCTCAAGGGATAAAGTTTTAAAATGCTTTAAGGGCCGCCCACACCAAGAACAATAACCGTAACAATAATTATAAATATACTTTAAAAAAATCATCCTAATTGAAGTGGATGTCCACACAGTGGCGAACAATATTGTTAGGATCACTTTCAAAGCGAAATCTGAATTAAAACTGCAGTTGATTAATCAGTTAGAGGTCAATTATTAAATTAATGGCCAACAATTTTGATAATCAGTTGTTTTTGAAGAAAAAAAATGTCAGTGTTCTCTGATTTTAGCTTCTCAAATATTTGAAGATGTCATCTTAGACTTTGAGAAACATTGATCAACATTTTTCACTATTTTCTGACATTTTATGGACCAACCAATTGTTTTATCAAGGACATAATAGACAGATTAATCAATAATGAAAATAATTGTTCATTACAGTCCTAATCAAAATCAACCTGAACTTCACAGGGTAGAGGCCACAACTCATTAATTGCTTGTATAACGTAATATTGGGCTGAAACCAGTGTTTATGAAATGTTATCATTCATCAGTATCGTTATAGTTATCGTCCTCGGGGTGGACGGTCCTTTACTCTTTCTGATGCCCTCACATGTATTTAAAAATATGTTTCTGTGAGAAATATTGTAGAAACGCATCATTTTTTCCCCCTTTATGCAGTCGGACAGCGGCTCAGCGACGACTCCGTCCTCGCGATCGCAGAAGATCGCCCGAGCCAAGTGGGAGTTCCTGTTTGGAGGGCAGACAGAGGAGAGTCGCTGCAGTAAAGGGACTTTAGGTACCACTACTCTCTGTTTTCAATTGTATTCTCTATTTTTACATTAATGTTTTGTTAATATTTACACTTCAGTAACAAAATAGAAAAAGTTTAATTAGGATCGAAAGGAGAATAGAGAGAAAGCAGTAAGAAAACCCCGTCAGAGATATTAAATCTAGTTTTATTATCAATGTAATATTTTTTGTGCACATTTATGACTGTATGCTCGATGACCTCTCATGGTTGTGGTGATTCACAACTTTTGAAAAACCTTGGATAAGCTGTTTTACTGGCTGCTCTGTTTTATACCGACTCCTCACTCCTCTTTAGCAGCCAGTAGAAGCCACAAGTCATCAAGAACTGCTCGACTAAAAACAGTCTATCACCAGACAAAGTTAAGAATCAGACCTCGTGACTAAATCCATGTTTTGTTAGCTGTGCTCTGCGTCTGCACGCTCATCATTTTGGAGGGTTAAAGATTCACTAATAAACAACTGGAACGCACTTAATTCTCAACTGATTGATTTTTTGTCACGAACATGACACATTGAACCTGATAGTGATTACTGGTTAGAATTAAACTCAGTTACTGGGGTTGATCTAACCAGCTCTGACCTGTGAACAGACAACAGCAAGTGTCACTTAATCATAATTTCAGCTGTTGTGAGTTTCTCAAAAATACAGATTTCTGTATTATACTGTCGTAAAGCCACTTGAAAGATTCTAAATAAATTACAAAATGTTCTAAATAAGTAACGATATTTTAAAGAATTATCAAAATGTTATAAATAACTATCAAAACGTTCTAGATAGATAAAATGTCCTAATGAGATAACAAAATGTTCTAAAAAAATATCAAAATGTTCATTACAAATAATAAAATGTTCTGAATAAACATATAATGTTGTAAATAAATAATAAAATGTCCTAAATACACAATAAAATATTGCAAATAAATCAAATGTTGTAAACAAATAACATTATTTAAATAGAAGAAGTTTGGACTTATTGTCTTGTTTATAAAACCCAGGATGCTCAGTTACAATAACATTACATTATTCTATGCATCCTGCATCTGTGTAAGAAAACTGAGACCATACTGTACAGAAACATGTTTTTAAACTTTACAAATCTTCACTGGTTGCATCTGTCAGTTGTGGTTACATTGCAGTAGGTTCTTCACCATCTGTTGGCTGATGGTATCTTTTCACACGTTGTCAGTGGCAGCAGGTGTGTTCAGGTGTTACAGCTGATTATAAGTTACAGCCTGTACAGAAAAAACAGTCCATTTAAAGAACACTTTATTAACGGTTCTCACTCTGGGAATGCTGCTGTACTATCAGTTGTAGTGACAGTGTTATTTGCAGCAGATTAAAGGGCCATTCTGTCTTTTCCCTCTTTCAGTTTCTCCGCTCAGTGAAGTAAACAAGCAGCTTCAGGAGCTTCGTCTAAGCCAATTAGCTGAAGCTTAACATCAGCTAGAACGGGTCTTACAGAGTACTACACACCACTACTCACTTCCTCTTCTTTATTTAGCATCTTCATCCCACCTGTGTATTTGTATGAAGAGACATTTTATAATTAATTAATCTGATGTTATATAACGAGTAACGTTACAACCTTCTATGGAGATGATATCCTGTCAGCTGATTTATTTTTTTTAGGCTGATATTTAATGATTTAAAAAATCAGATTACATCAGCAGATTAATCTGAAGCTCTGTTCGTCCAAAATATAACTGGATAAATTATCACACTGTTACATAATTAAATACGGTGTAAAAAGAAATATGCAAGGGGTGGTGCTCATTTACTTATTTTAAAGGAGGTATATGTAAGAATTTTATTTGAATGATGTATTATGTTGCAGAGATATCTACTGACAGAATTCGTGGTCTTTAAATTTTAGAAAATGCTCAATTTGAGCTGTTATTTTTTCAAAGTTTTGAAGGTACTTGAATCGAATATACTCCTTGAAAAATGTTTTAATTTTCAATGTGATCTGGTTTCATCAACACAGTTACTCACATAAATCAAAAATCTCTGAATATTTAAAGTGAAATGACCATGTGGTCATGTTTGTGTGTTGTCTCCTGGTGATGATGCAGAGATGATGCAGACCAGACCAGAGATAAACTGACTGACTGATGCTGAAATGACTAATCAGTTAATCTAAGTCAGTGATCAAAAGTGATGTTCATGTTTTTGTATAAACATGCAACATAAACAATAAATCCATAAATTTGGTTATTAAAAAATCTGGACCAACATATGTTGGAATCGTTCATCGTTAAACTCGTCAGTGCCTGATGCCATTTTTCCATCACATGGTAATTCTTTCTTCATGCTTTTTATGCTTCTACTTTGTTTATCCTCTGCATCCTTGGTACTCCCTCGGGGAGACATTTGAAGGTGTCACTTTGGGCTCCAGGAAAGGTGGCTGTGGATCAGATGTTATAGTGGGTTTGCTCAAAACCATGCAGAAACCAAAGTATTCCCAAATTGCACATCCCAAGCCTGCATAAATGGGGATGGTTGCATCAAGAAGGACGTCCGATGTAAGAAGTCTATGCCAGATCTGGACTGGGTGGGTCTGCCAATAAGCAGATTATTGTGGTGGTGACTCCTCATGGGAGCAGCTGAAAATCAACGAAGAGGATTTGGGGCTCTGGAAATCTGAAAATAATCAGCAGATTAATCGATAGTGAAAATAATCATTACCTGGTTCTATCCACAATGGAAATAGACGTGAGTCTAATCGAGCAGTAAAGACGCGGCGTTAATGACTTTCTTTGATATTTCTTTAACCTTTACTGCTTATGCACTGATGAGGGTTCAAAAATTGATGTTCTTGTCAACTTAAAAAATCAACATGCTTCCTTATTTCTGCAGACGCTCCATCCACGACGCCTCCGACCAGCAGCTCGCCCAGCCCCACCCCTCCCTCCTCCCTCCATCTTAAATCAGCCAATCAGAGGAGGGGGCGGGACAGTGAGGGTCAGAAGTTGTCCCATCACAAGGTCCGGCAGATCGAGGTGGAACTGGTGACCTCCAACCCCGAAGGCTCCAGCCCCAGGACCGGCATCATCCGCCAAACCATCAAATACTCTGAGACAGATCTGGACGCTGTGCCGCTGCGGTGCTACAGGGAGACCGACCTGGACGAGGTGGACTGGTTTTATCCGGTTCATCTGATCTGAAAGTGAAATGTCTTAATGTTCACATGTGATAAATTTTGGTTATTGTTGTGCAGGTGATGCGGGCGGAGGCGGAGGCAGCCGAGGAGGCGGAGGCAGACTCGGCCTTTGGGAGTAACCGCAGCGTCTTGGGAAACTCCAGCTTCAGCCCCGCAGACGCCTCCCCGAAACCCCGGACAGGTGGGGGGAAGGAAGAGGATGAAGAGGAGGATGAGGAGGAAGAAGAGGAGGAGGAAGGAGTGGTGAGCTGGGCCAGCGTGCGGATGCTGGGGGACAAACAGAGACAGAGAGCCACCAAAGAAGAAGACGAAGTGTTCAGTCTGCTGCTGAAGGGGTGAGAGCTCTCACACACGCGCTCATGTCTCAGGGCTTCGTTTAAATTCACCAATCACATTAAAGCAGGAGTTTTTCAAAGTCTGACCCTGTGAGCTCACCATCAAGTCCGACCTAATAAACAAGGCAAAAATCCTTTTAACTTTATTGTTGCAAAAGAAGGATTTCTGCAGGAAAAAGCTTTACATTATATTTTCATCATGTTACTTATAAAGATCAACTCGATGAAGAGAACAGATGAGTCGTTTGTTGCCTGATGCAGAGAAATGCAATCTTTATATTTGATTTACAGCAGAAATTTAGCAAGGTGGGGAGGAAACTGTTCTCAATGTATCCTAGCAACCCACACTGGTCAGTCATACCCACAGTTTTGTGTATTTCCACGCACGTATTTAAGACCAGGCTTAAGTTTGGTTGGTGCAGCTGGTGTTCCTTGTTGAAGTTGTTCATGATCTGCACCAGAGTGAACTTTGGTGTTTGTTTCCCTTTCAGGCCGATGGAGGCGTCCTCTAACACTCATGGTGGCCTCAAGTCTCCGATCTCCCTTGGCAGCCCCCGCCGACCCTCCGACAGCAACCTGGACTCCTTCAGCCGCCATTTTGAAAACATCATGGAGTCTCACCGGGCCAAAGGCACGTCGTACAGCAGCCTGGACAGCGTGGACCTCCTGACCTCTGGATCCACGTCTGTGTTCACCTTCGACCTGCCCACCCTCACCCCGGAGATCCAGGTAGGACGGTGAGGGTGAATCAGATCGCTGCATCCTGTCTGACTGTAAGAAGTGACACTGATGTGTTTGTGTGTTCAGAGTCAGATCTGCGAGAGCGCCAAGCAGCTCATCGAGCTGAGCTTCGCCCCGCTGGCCCACCCGGACCCGTCTGCCCCCTCGGAGACCTCCCGCTCCGAAATCACTCTCAGTGCCTCCGGGGCGGGGCTCCGAGGAGGCTCCAAAGACAACTCTGGCCCTCCGGTTCGATCCAGGTCAGAGAAGGAGACGTGGCGCCGCTCCATCCTCAAAGACGGCTTCCGCAAGGCGAGCTCCGCCCCCTCGCTCCACAGCGGCCCCAGGTGAGTCACAGACGGAGGACAGGAAGTGTTTGTTCTGGTTCCTGTGGTTCAGTTTGAGGCCGTCATCAGAGTCATCCTCTGTGGTCTAAGGCACCTTGAACATAGATGAAGTTCTGTCCAAAGTTCACGAGTCACTATATGCTGAAGAAAAAACACTTTTAGACATTTCCTCATTGCTGCTGTTTTTCTATCAGTGTGATGCATGATGGGATAATGTTAGTGACTGTCGGTTGTATGCTGCTCTTCTCAATGCATTGTGGGATACTACAGGCTGTGACAGTTCTCACTATACATTCACACTGCATTCCAAGTTGAATTTATATGTCCTGCAGCTGCTCTTACAAAGTACATAATATTTCACGTGGTATTCAGATAACATCAGGCTCGTTGGAGACGAACTATGTCTCGCTGGGAGAGAAGAGGAGGTCAGGTGACTACAGCAGGAGGTGGAGACAAAAAGCTACAGTCAAGTCAGACAAATTCCTGCTGACTTTAGAGAATATACAGGAAGTGACAGTGACATCCTGTTAGATCACCTGTACCTGTAGTAGAGTACAGAAAGCTGCTGCAGTGACAGAGATCTGCCACATGATGGCAGCAGAGGGTCGTAAAGTAGTTGCAGAAATCTGCTCACTCTTGGACCTCAAAAAGACAGACAGAGTGGGGACATTTTGTCTCGTCCTCACTGGTTTTTGAGGGGTTTTTTGGACATTTTTCTGAACATGGACATTTTTGTGGGGACATTTCCTTGTGTGTGTAAATCTTAAAGGCTTTTTTGTTGGTTAAAATTGAGGAACTTGCTGAGGACTGGATTACTGTTTCACTGTGTGTGTGTGTGTGTGTGTGTGTGTGTGTGTGTGTGTGTGTGTGTGTGTGAGGATTTGACTGGACCGAACGCCCCGGCTGTGAGACAACACATGAGTTTAATTATAGAGTGTCTGACGTGTAGCTGAGCTGAACACACACACACACACACACACACGCACACACACACACACACACTCAGAGCGGTGTGTGTAGGTGGTGCAGGGGGCGACACTGAGCGACCTTGTTGTTTGAATGTTCTGGAGCTGTTCCTGGTCTTTATGGGAGAACACGAGGAGAACAAACAGAGGAGACAACAGAACCTGTCAAACCTGCAGACTTTCATTCAGATGATGATGAGAAAAGTTTTCTTTCTGTCTCTTGTTTTGAAAAATGTTCTTCAGACTTTTTTAACTGTAATTGTTTCTGCGGCCGTCAGCATGTTGATGTGTGAGAGGAGTTTATGAGCACATTGTTTTTACTCACAAACAGAACGGAGGGAGTGGTTTTAATTATGTGGTTTTAAGGCTAAAAAAGAGTCTGGAGGACAAAAAAGCCACCTGGTCATCTCATTCAAAATGAACTTTAATGTGTATTTTAGTCACTTTGACCTAAAACTGATTAATATTTTCATGCTTCTTTTTGTTACAGCTTTATAAAACACTCTGTCAGATCAAACAACTTGACAAAGTGATGGTATTAGGAGGGTTACTTTAAAAATGTATTCTGACACAGTTACTATCCCATCCTAAGATACCGTTAGCAACATAACATTAGCTCGCTAAAACCACAGTATCTCAATATGTTTGACATGCTTTGCAGTAATGTTAGCGTTGACTTTGGGCTTTGTGTTGTGTTGCATGCCAGCCATTTGTAGTTTGTATGTTAGTGGACTTCATTTCTAAGCTAACGTTAGCTAACATTAGCCTGCTAAAACCACAATATATTCCAGGTAATGTTAGCTTCAGCTTTGACCTTGACTTTATGACACTGTGGTGTGTTTTGGTCTCGTCATTTGTTGATGTTAGTGGACTCTTTTGATGCTAACGTTAGCTAATATTAGCCCGCTAAAACCACAGTTAGCAAATTCATATTCTTCCAGATTACACTTATAATTGCAAGTACAATATTTTCTAGTGTGTAGATGTAGTAGAGGAGATACTCAAGTTAAGTACAAGTATGTTGTATTTAAGTATAGTACTTGAGTAAATGTACTTAGTTACTTTCCACCGCTGAGTATGATGTGCTTCTGTTGTTGTCCTCTCATCCGTCCAGCCTCTTGTTGTCAGACCTGGTCCTTCCTGTCAGGCAGCCAATCAAACTTGGCACCTGGCCCAGTCTGTGGCCTGTGGTAACCATGGCAACAGCAGATTAACTTCCTGGAGCATGAGATGTCAGGGTTTAAAATAGACAAAGAGAGATGTTGTGTTACGGTTCAGCACCTGGTTCTGACACGGACGGGAAGACAGGCTGCAGGTCACGTGACCAGCTGGAGGCCTGAACACGGTTGAGAGATGGTTCTTCTGCAGCACAGAACCAACAGGAGGTTCTTCAGGCCGGAACCATAGTAGAACACTCTGTGGTTCCAAACTTTTAAAAACAGGACACTTCTTGACCATGGCTCTGCCTCGTAACTGTTGTATAAACTTTTGTAGGGCTGCAACTAATTTGATTAATCTGTCAGTTAGTTTCTTGATTGATTGATTAGTTATTTGGTTCATAAAATGTCAGAAAATGAAGATGACGTCCTCAAATGTCTTGTTTTGTCCACAACTCAAAGATATTCAGTTTATTGTCAGAGAGGAGGAAAGAAAGCAGAAAATATTCACATTTAAGAAGCTGAAATCAGAGAATTTTGACTTTTGTTTTTAATTAAAAAATGACTCAGAACAATCAATGGATTAATTCATCCAATCACGATCTTGTCGATTGAATAATAGGTTCAAACATGTGAAAGCGTACGTCCGTGCGCTCCACCTCCTCTCCTGTTTCTCTCTCATGATCTTCTCGCTGTGGTCTGTGTCGAGTTTTGGTTCCACATCCTCTCAGCTCGACATGGTTACTTTTTTAACCAAACCACGGAACCAGCAGCTCGTCACCACATGTCGTGATTCTCACCAGGACACCAGCAGCTCTGCTTTTAGACCTGCTTCAGACAGTCGCTTCGTTTGAAGCTGCGGGCCTTCAGTCGGTGTGATGGAGGGTTTGGTTTCTGCTAAACTCTGCTGCTCTGCTATTACCGACTCTGTAAAGTCTGTATTTAACAGTGAGTCGGCGTCTTATTATTCACTCCACATCTTTATGTCAGTTCACCTCAGGAAACCTTTGTTTAAAGCTGGAGACGCAGGGAGAGTCTGTGCTGCTTCTGCTGTAGATGCGTTTACATCATGTCGGTGGAACATCCTTACAAGAACATATGGGAACGTCTGCGTTGAGAATTATTCACATCGCCCGTCGGACATAATTTATCAACTACAACCCCGATTCCAAAAAAGCTGTGACATTAAAATGCCAAAAAAAAAAACAGAATGCATTGATTTGCAAAAACGTTTCAACCTATATTCACCTGAATTCAGCACAGAGACAAGATATTTAATTTTCAAACTGTGAAAACTTTATTTTTTTTTGTGGAAAAAAAACAAAATTGGTTCAGGAGCAAGAACAGACTGTGAAAGTTGTGGAACGCTTCACAAACACCTGTCTGGAAGGTTCCTCAGGTAAACAGGTGAGTTGGAAACAGGTGACAGGATCATGATTGGGTGTTAAAGGCTCAGTGGTTCACAGCAGTTCAAGTTCAACAGTTTAAGAATGTTTGTCAACACAAAACTGCAGGAATTTAGAGATTTCACCATCTATAATCAATAATTATAGGACTTCAATTAATGATTATTTCATTAATTCATTTGCTCAGTTAATTGGTTAATTAATCCTGTCACAATTTTGACAGGTGAAAAATAGGTTTTGGCCTGTTCTTGAAGTCATTTCTGTATTAATTATTTTCATTATTGATCATTCTGTTGATCATTTTCTCTATTAATCGATCAGTTGTTTGATTGTTCCCAGCACTGACTTCAACAGACAGCAGCTGTGATGGTATGGACGGATTCAGAGACACATGCTGCCATCACTGACGTCTTCTTCAGAGACGTCCCTGATTATTTCAGAGAGACGATGCTGAGACACGTTGTGGACGTGTTCCAACAGCGTGTCTTCGTAGTAAAAGAGTTCAGGTCCTAGACTGACCTGGACCTGCAGTCCAGACCTGGACCTGCAGTCCAGACGTGGACCTGCAGTCCAGACCTGGACCTGCAACGGAGTGTATCAGTTTGAACGCTACATATTTTGTCTCTGTTCTGTATTAAGTTGAATGTTCAGTTCGTCCAGATTCTGCAGACTGTTTTTGGGATTGTTGCAGCTGAAAATGTCTGATTCACAGCTGCTGCAGTTGTGAGGCGTTTTTTGCAAAGACATTACAGGAGCAAGTAAAAACTGCAAAAGAAAGTTGTGATTTTTATTTTCTTTGTATCATTCGTCTAAAGCAGTAACTTGTTCCAGCCAGAGTTCTCAGTTACCAAAAAGTTTCAGACTCATAAAAATACCAACAAAGATGAAGAAGTACTGAACAGCCCCAAAAAATCAATATATTATCATATTATCACCCTGCTGATGTTCAGCTGCAGCCTCAGTCTGTTAATCTGCAGAGCATCAGAACAACTCAGGGTTCAGAGACTTCAGAGCTCAGTCTTGTTTTTTCAGGGACTTTCTCCTGTTTTCTTCTTCGTGTGTTTCTGTGAGCACATGACCACGTTCACATGTTGGAGGAGTGAAATGAAAACAGAGAAAGTGCTGCTGGGAGGTTTCTGTGTTTCAGTCTGGAGGAGTTCACTGTTTTCCTTTGGCTTCGCTCCACTCCCTCCCTCTGCTGGGTGTGGACACGCACACAATTCAAATTCAAACACAAACTTTATTGTTTGCACTCGAAAAACAAATCAAACCACAGAGCAACAGAGCAGAGAACTCTTTTTCTTTTTCTTCTTCTTCTTCTTCTTCTTCTTCTTCTTCTTCTTCTTCTTCTTCTCTTCATTCACTGTAGTGAGACTCCTCCCTCACACACACACACACACACACACACACACACACACACACACACACACACACACACACTTTTATCAGCCTATAGAGGGAAATTCCAGATGGATTCATTCAGCCAACATTTCAGAGACGGAATGGAAAGAAAGACCTCCCACTCCTGTCAGAAAACTGAGACACTCCCTGAACACAAACTCTCTCTCTCTCTCTCTCCTCCTCCTCCTCCTCCTCCTCTCTGTGGATCTTTTCCATCTGCCGTCTGGCTGATCTGACCTCTGACCCCTGACCTCTGACCTGTTTTACCCCGGGCTGCTGCTGCTGCTTTAGAAATAGTTGAAACCAGTCAACATTCCTGTAGTGTCTAAATACTATTATCATCACAACCTCTGCTATTAATGATACTTTATTTAATTAAGTTAATAAAGTTTTTACGTCTAAATTTGATTTCATTGCAGTTTTTTGTGCATTTTTCAGTTTTTTATTGCATTTCAAATCCCATAGATTTGGTTTTAAATAAAGTTTAGGTCTACAATAATCTAACCATGTAATTTAGCCTCTTCTGTACATAATAATAATTATCTAAAAGTATTAGAGATTAGTTTTAACTCAAATTTGAAAAATTGTCATTTAAAAACCGATATTGTCACTGTTCCTTTTCACTTTTAACTGAATGCTTCATAATCAAAGTTAGTCGCTCTTTCTAATAATTTTCAACAATGAAATGTTTGTAAATCCCACAGACATAACGTGACATAAAAGATGACGAATAGCATTAATTTATGAAAAAATTAAAAAGAAAAAAAAGAAAAAATGTCGATGTGAGGTTTGTCCCTGAGAGCGATGATGTGTAACAAAAAGACGAGACGTATGTCCATATATTTTGTTGAGTTGTGTACTTATTTTGTGCAAATGTTTCAAACACTGTTATTAATTATTAAAATAACTTAATTTCACTTGTTCCTGCGTCTTCTAACACCTAAAACATCATAACATGCATCACAACTTTTTAGAAAAGCTGCAGTGAAATCATTTTAGGCTGCAACAAATCCTGGAGGGACTGAATAATAAATGCATCATAAAAAAAGGAAATATGCACAAAAAAAGACATGAATATTACTAACAAAACAGAAACTTCAGACCATTAAACAAGATATTTAAAAATGAATTTAATAAGTAACCATTAAAACTGAGTGATGTAAAATATAAAGTCCATTAAAATGTGGTGATCATGTTTGACCCTAAAACAAACAATCAGCTTTTATTTATCTTCTTATTAGTTTTCCTTTGTTATTATTGTTTTGATTATTATTGTTATTTTTGTTGGTGTTTTTTTTTTAAATATTATTATAATTAATTTTAAGTTTTGTTTTATGGCTTTTTCCTTCTTTTTTTCCTCTAATTTATAAAATATAATAATATTGATATCCACTCTCTGACAGGACGCCTGTGTCACTGTACGTTCTTTGTCGTGATATAATGTGAAGAATAAATTAAATATTTCAGTAAATAAGAAAAGACCTGAAAACAAACAAACTGACAGGTTTCAGTATCAAGCCTTCATCAAAAACATCATCGTTTTCATCATTAAGTTTGTTTAAAAGTGCAATGTGTCCGTGTTTTTTTTTTAAAAGCACTTTAATTATTTTTAAAGAAGTAATGTGGAGTTTTTTGTGATTTTTTTTCTACGTCCTCAAACTGAGTCTGAAAAGAGGGGATTTAACAAAGTCAGCAGTGCAGAAGCTCAACTTTAATTACATTTTTCATTTATGTTTTTATTTTCACAGTCATGAAGTCCACATTTTCATTGTGTTGTTGATTCTTTAAGGAAAGTTGTTTGTACAGATTTGGAGTTTTAATTAAAGCGTCTTCATGTTTGAGCAGCAGAGCTGAAAACGTGTCAGATAGAAACTTCCAGGAAGGTCGAAGGAGCGAGAGGAAGGTATGAGGAGACAAAGAGAGGAAGAAGAGGGGAAGGAGAGGACAGAGGCAGGAGGAGGGGCGTCCTGGGTCAAACAGGGGAGGAAACACATACCTCCTCCTCCTCCTCCTCCTCCTCCTCCCGCCTCAGTGGAGGAAAATAAGGCAGCTGATGGATGAGAGGGGAGGAGGGAGGAGAAGAGAACCAGAGAGAAAGTTGTGCTGTGAAGTTGTTGAGAGGAAAAGCCGGCGTTTAGATTTTTAAAGTGTTGAAGAAGCAGAGAGGAAGAAGAGGAGGAGGAGGAGGAGGAGGAGGAGGAGGAGGAGGGAGCTGACAGAGCAGCGAGGAGGAACACTGAAGCAGACGAAGGAGGACTGAAAACAGACGGATTACAGAGGAGGAGACGCTGCTGCTGCTGCTGGAGGAGGAAACACAAAGACAGACGGACAGACGGAGGCTGAACTGGAAACAGATGATGTCGTGTTTTTATGATGTCATCAGATTAGCGTTTGGATGATGTCACTCGGTTGCCCGCGGTGACGCCTCCTCTCGGCTCGGAGGATATCGATGTGGATGTTGGTTGGTGATTGGCGGCTGCTTGGCCGCTGACATCACAGGCTGGGTGTGAGAGTGGGCGGGGCCACGGCAACATGGCCAGTTACCTGCTGTGCTGGGGGGGCGGGGCTCTGGAGGACAGGTACCTGTACGCCCCGCCCTACCCGGCCGTGTACAGGTGAGTCAGGGTTCAGGATCCTCAGGGTTTAAACCAGCTGATATTTGACCGTTTTAAAGGGACAGTTCACGCCAAAATCAAAACGAGTCCACTCAGGTAGTTTTGGTTTGAGTTACAGAGTTTAGGAGATTTCGGCCGTACAGATGTCTGACTTGAAAAAAAAAAAAACTACATACCACCAAAAACTACATACCGCCAACTGTGCTAGCTAGCTCAGTGATGCTAATGTTACAGCTCAGCCAAGGAGGAAATGATCATTACCTCTAATATCACAAGTCACATGACATTTTCAAAATCAGTCATGCAGTTTATGACTGAACTTTTCTGGATGTTTATGTCACAGACAGGACATGGGAATGTCAAAATAAAGGCGTATCTCGATGATGATGATATAGATCAATATTTTCAATTTGCATCATACCTGATCATTAAACATTGAATCAATATATATTGATCCAGATCGATGTTTAGTTACACACAGACACACAGACAGCGCCCTCTGGTGGACAAACTCTGATGTTTCTCTGTCTAATGATAACTAATGATAACAGTTTTAACAGTTGCATTGAGTACTTTTATTTTGGAGACTTCAAGTCTGGGGTTCCCAAACATTTTCAGTTCGAGAGCCAAAAGAGACATGTGGTGTCTCCCAAGCTTTCAAAAACATGAATCACCATAAAATCTACATTTATAAACTACTGAAGAAGAAACGCAACAGACCACATGACTGACACACTGTTTTTTTTTTTGTTTTTTTTGCAGAAGAAAGATTCTCTTGATTTGCCCTGACGCTCGGAGATCTTTGTTCTCAGATGAAAAAAGAAAAGAAATATCAGTTACAGGATGAAACTCCAGTTAGATGAGTTTGTGTGTCCCTCTGTTCTTGAATTTTAATTAGGAAAATGAAGCATTGTTGTGCATTTTACTGCCAGTCGGCGACTCAGCAGAAACAAGTTTGTGACCCATTTTTGGGTTGGACACTAAAGCTGCTTTAAGTCCATTTATCTGATCATACTGATGTGCCAGATGTGTCAGAGAATCCTTCCTTCACCTCTGGAAACCCAAATCAGATATTCTTTATTGATCTTTGGGAGGAAATTATTCATGTTTTCATTCAAAACAACAACAGCAAACAAACCATACAACAATCATAAGAAAACAGAAAGTGGGCCTGTAAAATATCTACAATCTACTAGAATATATACAGAGAGAATATGGTGAGTATATAAAGATATGTGCTTTATTCTCTATAACAGAAACATGTATATTGAAGAATAGAATAAAAGTGGAAAATAATAGATAAGCATATAAGAATTATGAACAAAATGTGCGTCATGATAGAAAAAGTATATCAGTGTAAATAGAAATGCTGCTTGAATTGCAGACAGTTGATTTGTTTCACAGAGTTTCAGCTGGAGTCTGAAACAAGCTGCTCAAAACAGATTCACAAGATGAATTAATACGAAGTTTGAACTGCAGTTAACGGTTTTGTAGTGAGGGGGCGCTGCAGCAGCCAGCAAACATGAAATAACCTGAGATTTTTTAAACTCTGCTTGGAGCAACAGGTGCTGAGGATCATGGGTACTGTAGTATTTAACAAACCAAACTGATGACAGACCTGATCTTTTAGTTTGGTTCAAACTCTTAACTGTGATGTTCTCAGTAGAACCACTGAATCTGTTGGAGGACGAGGTGATCTGTGGTTCTTGATGATGTCACACTGTTTTTGATCCTCCTGCTGCTGATGTTTTTTCCCCTGAAGATAAATCATCAGATTTTCAGCTGCATGCGTCTCAGCTCTGTGTCTTTGTCTCGTTCCTTCAGTCCAGACTTTAGGATTTTTCTGTTTTGCAGTTTTAGAAACAAACAACAAATGTTGTTTTTCTGCTCCAGTGATGCAACTCGGTGAAACGTGTTAAACTCTGGAGCTTTGTCTCTGTGATTCAGACCTGCAGAAGAACCTGCAGATGCATTTGGAGTTAGTTCTTATATCAGACGGCGTCAATAAAAACACATCAGGTTGATTTCTGTACATCACATGGAGATGAAGGAGAGAACGGTGTCAGGAGAGGCCAGACAGTTTGGGATTATTGTATAAGACGATGCTGCGTGTCATTAAATAGACATGACAGAATTCTTCAGCCTGTTGTGGTTGAATGGACGGACTCTGAATCACCTACTGGAGGGCAGAAGTTGGTCTCCTCGGCTCCGAACCACCAGAAGACACAGAGCGAGCTGTTGATGTCATTACGACGTCCGTTAGCATTAGCATGCTGTCTGGTCACACATAAATAGACCTTGCAGCTTTTGTTCACCAGCTCGTCTCTGATCGAGTCTGTCAGCAGGTCGTACTCGGTGACTTCATCACAGCTTGTTGGATGAAAACTACTGAAACAGAACGAGACAGGAAATGAGCTGTAAAACCAAAACCAGGAGCTAAAAGAAGCTAAAACACGGTGTAGAGCTGCTCAGATGGTTTGTTAATATTGAAATATCTGTGCAGTTTTAAGCTAACATGCTTGGAACAGACTGGATGTCTGGAATATTTTCATATCCACCTTGTGTCCCATGATCCTCTGCAGCTCCGATTACAATCTGAGTCTGACGTAAAACTCTGGTGAATACTTTGAATATTTGGATTAGTTTTAGCATGAAAATCCTTCATATTGGCTTTCAGAACACAAACGTCTGTCCAGAAACTGTTCTCTCTCCTCTGGTTTAGATCCCTGAGGAGGAAATGAACCCCCCACTGCTCCTCAGAGAGGTCAAATGTCATCTGGTAGCGTCTCAGAGTCCCAGACTGACTGAGAGATCCAGTCTGTGCACGTAAAGCTTCAGATCACGTCTCATCCCTGCTCTGCAGGCAGTAACACTGCAGATGAAGTGTTCATGGTTCTGTTGTTTCATTCTCTGTGATGGATGATGAAGAGCAGTGATCAGTCTCTTAACTGTGTCTTCATTAAAAGCAGGAGACAAATGAGTCTTTCTTCAACTTGCGTCATGTTGTCTTCGCTCTCAACCAGAGGGGGAACTACGTACATTTACTCAAGTCTTTTTACGTGAAACAGAGGTTCGACCAAGTCATTGTTTTACTCATCACAAGTAACTCTTCAGTCTTTGCACTCGACTCATAAGTCAAGTCCCAACTCTCTTAGAGTTTTGAACATTTTACCAACAGAGCCTCGACTCACCGTTGACCAAAGCTGGAAGTTGTTGTTTCTCAGTCTGTAATTTTCAACGTGCATGTTTTTTTTTTGCCGATCACCTCGTAGTTTTTGTACGTGAGCGAAATGATCTTCGGTGTCATTTCGTTCCAGCTGGAGTTCAGTAGCGTAACGTTGGTTCTCCATGGTTCTCTGCCGTCTGATGGACCTGGTTGGTCTACGGGCTCCTGGTGGACGATGTCCTGGTGGACGGGCCCCTGACGTCTCCCTGTGTTTGGGCTCGGTCGAGCGTTAGACTGCGTGCGGCGGTGTATCTGACTCAGCAGTAAGACGCTCTGCTCGGAGGCTTCGCTCTGCATCACTTCAAACAGAATCCATAATGAACCTTCCTGTGTTTTTAGTCGGTCCAGACCTTTCTGCTGAATTAAAGTCCCTGCGGGCCGACCGTCTCCTCTGCAGTTTGGAGGAAGTTTGCTGCTCTAAGTTTTCTACTGAGCATCCATTATAGATCACAGTGAGGCCCGAGTGGAACATGTGAACCGTGTTTACCACCTCCTGCTTCTAAACACACAGACAGGAGCAGCAGACTCACTTCTGACAGATCTGTATCGTTTTACTGTTAAATAATCATCAGATCAGTTCCTCTGACGGATTTCACATCTTTCTCTGGACTGACAGTGAGTTCACATTAGTTGTGTTTAATGGAGCTGTGAGCAGACAGCAGTCATAAACTCACTGTGACTCTACATCTGTTAGAAAAGAAAGGATCAATTATTTGTTGAAAAGCTTCAAACATGTTGTATGCTGACATTTAATTGAAAAAAAACCTCAAGAGAACATTTGGATTAAGACTCAAGTCTGTCAGCAACAAAGGCAGAAGTAAAGTGACGTTGTTCTGAAGCAGGAAAATCTCTGAGTTGTTCAGTTGGGAGGACTCGTGTGAGTCACAGGAAGCAGAAATGACTCGCAGCATCTTCAAACCTGCTGCCTCAAATACTCACTACAGCACCGAGCAAAGATTAATCCACTGCTAAAAATAGTCCCTGTAGTTCATTTGATAAAAACTGCAGTGAACATTTTCAAACATGAAACTTTATATTTGTGTTTTTTAAAGACGCGTCTTCTGATGGTGGAGCTGAGAGCCACAGACAGGAATCGGACCGTATTTAGAGACGGATGAAACATGTTGCTGGTTTGGGTCCAAACATGGGATTTGATGGCATAAATATAGAGTGAGTGAGTGTGTCGCTGGTTTGGTTGTTGTGGTTTCAGACTGGATGAATGAAAGCTGACTGACACGCCCTGGAAAATAACAGCACGTCTGTCTCTCACTCTTTCTTCTGTCTTTCTTTATATTTCTTCCTGTTTCCTGTCTTTCTCTTTTGATCTCCGACTCTTTCTCTTCTCTTTAGTTTTCTCTTTCTGCCGGTCAGCAGGTCTGATTCTTTGAAGCCTCTCTCTGCCCGGTGAGACGGCCGGTGGATCGAACCAATCCCAGCTCAGGCACGAGGACTTTCAGGGTCTTTTATTTTGTCCCAGATACCTTGCAATGCAGCTGGATTCACAAGATCGGCAGAATCCATCTGGCCAGGCCTTAAATTAAGGGCTTGTGGCTGAACCACAGTGGTTTGGACCAATCAGAGTCCTGTGAAGAAGTTGCAGCTGCGGGCGTGGTTTAGGTGTGACAGCAGCGAGGAGCGACTGGAATCTGCTTCATGGTTTAATGTTTTCTGTGTTGGAGCCATTAGGGCTGTTTTACTTTTTGTTTTTTGGGTGTTTGCACTCGCTGTCGTGAACAGGCAGGAATGTGGCGTCATGATGGAAAAGAGTCACATTTTTACAACCGTTTCAATCATCTGAAAACTCAGAACATCAAGTTGTTTGCAAGTTTGTGTTGTTATGTCAGCAGGAAGAAATAAAAATGTTTCTCAGCTTCTTTAAAATTCATTTTTTATGTTTTAAGCTCAAAAATCTGACAGTTGAGGTTTGATGCCAAAACACACTTTTCTCAGTACTTTTGCACATTTAATGAAACATTTCAAATTATTTCTAAAAGTTGTATAAATGGAAAGAAGCAGCAGATAATCTCAGATAAAATTAAAAATCTTAAATTCTCTGTCTGTTCTTGTACTTGACTGTTGAGTCAGTGGAAGTGACCGGAGCTGCAGGCAGAGATGGACCGGCCCCTGGTGGCTGCTGGGTAAAAACAAAAAAACAAACAAAAAAAACAAAACAAGAATTTCCTGGCGTCCTGTAGAGTAAAGTTCCCTGGCTGCTGCTGGTGAAGAGGTTATTTCTGTCCTGGATGAATGGGTTGTGTTGGTGGAGGAAGGACTCGCCGACAGAAACATCCGGACTCACATTCGCTCAGTTTCTCTGTCGTCTCCACGCCAGGAAATACTACGAACACGCCGGTGTGATGAGCAGTTTCTGGGTCATTTCACTGGCTTTCATTCTGTCTTTGTTTCAAACAGTTTTTGTGTCTTCTGAGGGCTGCAGAGGTGTGGACAGTCTGTGGTCGGTCTGTGGTACAGATGCACTACTGACCCTGACTGATGATCATCTGTGAGTCGGCCAGTTCACGCCTGATCCTGATCATTCTTTTGATTTGTTCTTGTCAGTTTGATATTAAACCAAACCAGACCGATAATACAGAATTCTACCACTAGGTGTCCCAGGTGCAGGATTTCTGCAGCTCATTAAAAACCTCTTTAAGTCTAAAATCTGATCATTTGAATTTTAGGTATTTCACAAATAAACAAAACCTTTTTGGAGCTCAAAGTTAAAAACAGAACAAAATGATAAAATATAAAGATGCACAGAGCGTTGATAAATAACAAACCGGTGTTCTCTTCAGAACCTCTGACAAAATCAAAACAAAGCAAAACCAAAAAGAGTCAACAATAAAACATTGAGTTTGTTTATTGAGACGTACATGGATGTTATTTGTTACTGTGGGCTGCTATGATTGGTGGACCTCACAGGAAGATCCGATCATCGGTCACATTTTCAAAAAAGCTGCAGTGATTGGACAAAATTGCAAAGTTGTGCAGAGTTCATGGAGATCTGCTGAATTTGCATTAATTCAAATATTCCCGGATCATAAACAGACTGTTTTCTTCCTTAGTAATGGAAATAGACACATGTAAATATAGTGGTTAAATTTAAGCCTTTCCCTGGTCTTTATTAAAAATAGGTCATTAAAAGTTATAAAAAGAAACATTTAATCATGATACATTTTTCAGCTGTATCATCAAGGCTTGTGCACAAGAATCGTTTTATGTTCATAATCTTGTTTTAATCATCACTGGAAGCCAAAATTTGAAGGTTCAGTCTGAGTCATTATTATTATTTTTAGGTGATTAAACACTAATGAAAACATACGGATTAATATTATATTCCATATCTTACATATTTTGACAGTAAATTCCCATAAAAATCTGTCACACTGGACCTTTAAGTACGTGTCTCCCTAACACGTCTTCCTGAAACACCTGACCTGAAACACCTGACCGAGCTCGGTCCACTGAAGGGAAGTTGGAGTCGATTGAGGGAAGTAGATGGAGTCCACCCTGTGGTTCAACCACTTCCCACTTTCTGACTCTCATTCACAACTCTGACCTCATTTCCTCCCAACGCTCCGGCTTCTTTTCACTGTTTCACTAAGTCGGTTTGTTTAAAGAGAGGCAGCGATGAAGAGCGGCTGATGGAGAACGGACTCGTTCTAACAGCAGGAGCAGCAGCAGCAGCAGAGAGGTGCGTTAAATGAAAAATAATTCTCCTCACTCGGCTCGGCTGAAGTGCGAGTAAATAAAGTGTATTGATCCCTGAGGGGACGCCGGTCGATGCAGCAGCAAACACTGCAGCTGTAAATAGACTGCAGTCTGCGAGCAGCTGTTCTACTAAACAGAACCACAACATGTTTACAGAGAAATGAATGAATGAAAAGTGTCAAAAATATGAAACTGAAGCTGAGCAGCTGTGTTCTTCATGTCATCTGCTTTGAGGACCGGTTGAACCGGTTTGATACCTGATACTTTTAAAACTAGGGCTGCAAATTCTAAGGACTTTCTTTAGTTGATCGGTAAAATTAACAATAGATTAATCGTTAATTTTGCTTATACCAACATCATTTTCCCCCTCAATCAATCTTAACTAACATTTTTTTAACCAAATGATGAACTATAAGGTGGAAGTTAAGTTTTGATCATGAAAGTTCAACTCAAAGGGTCATTTACCAACAAATGGTTTTCAATGGAATCGACTCATCTGTGAAACATTAACGATTAGCTGATTAATCGAATGAAAGAAAATGAGTTGCCAAGTATTTTCAGAATGGATAAATCATTTCAAACCTTTGCTGGAGCGCCAGAGGGCAGCATTCAGCAGCTCAGGCTTTTAAAGGCACGGAAATCTGCGTCGTGTTATGGGTCCATTGGAAACAGTGCAAACGATTTTAAACTGGTTTGATACTAACCCAAATACAGGACTGGATCCAGGTTTGGGCTGCATGATTTGGTAAAAAGTCCATCCACAGAGGTAACGGTTCCAGCAGGCGACCCCAGACTTCCCGTTCCCCGGCTACATTAACCAGCTCTGACTGGGGGATCCTGAGGTGGATCCTCCACAGGGAGGCGACCAGGCGGCATGTTTACGAGACGCCCGAACCACCTCAACTGGCTCCTTTCTACGCAAAGGAGCAGCGGCTCAGTTCCTCACAGATGACTGAGCTTCTCACCCTCTGTAAGGGAGACGCCAGCCACCCTCCCGAGAAAACCTTTTTCAGCCGCTTGTATCCGTGATCTCGTTCTTTTGGTCATGACACCTTCATGAGACTTCATGTCTCTGCAGAAAAAAAACTGTGATTTGGTTCTGGTTCTGCGATTTGGATATTGTGCTTGGTCATATAGACATTTATTGTGATTAGTTGTGCAGATCAAACCGGAAATGCCAATTTACCACTAGGTGTCGCTCTTGACTTAGCCTCTGCTGAATGCATTTACAAGTTTAACTAAAAATGAAGGGGTTCTGTCCACTGAAATGCTTGAGGGCTTTTAATTTGAAATAGAAACAGGAAGTGTTGAGTTAGTATCAACTGCTGCTTGAAACACTAGCCTGTGGCTGGCTAGCTATCTTGCTAACGTAGCAAACAGACAAGCATGAGTGATACAGAAAATAGAAATATATATATATTGAAAATAGAAAGTGATTTGTTAATAACTTTCCATAGATGTATCTCACAAACAGGTTTGCAAGTAATTGAAGATATCAGTCAGTTCCACACGTCTCAGACTTTTTGTCATCGATCTGTTTTTGTGACTGTTGAACCTCGACACCGTTTTTTGTCTAACTTCAAAAGTTGAACAAAGTTGGAAGTTGTTGTGTCTCCGTCTGTAATTTTCCACCTGCATGTTTTTCATACTGCAGTTCATATTTGTCGACCACCTCATGGTTTTTGTACGTGAACAAAATTATCTTTGTTGTCCTCAGTGACATAACATTAATTCTTCATGGTTCGCTGCTGTCTGATTGGTTCAAACAAAGTGGATGCTAACATTTGCTAATTAGCACTGAAAAGTCATTGTTTATCTATTATATTTCAGTATGGACCAAACTACATGCTACATGGCTAAAGATGAAGTAGATTTGCATTGATGGTGAAGTTATAATGGATGTCAGTTTGATCCTGAGGTTAAACCAGTGCAGACACACATACTGAGATCTGTCTGCTTACAGTTTGGACATATTTTAATGGATCTGTCTCTGCTAAAAAAAATCCGATTCTTCCTTTATTGTAACTTACTCTGCTGTGTGTCCACCTCAGTCTTTTTTGATAATCATCAGTAATGTGGAATTAATGATTAATTAATGATTAATAATGATTAAGTGGACGACGGCAAACAGGCAGAGTTCAGAAAATTACATCACTTTATTTTAATGCAGCCTTTAAAACACTTATGGCATATCACGATATAATGATATGAAAAATCTAGTCTCGTATCACAATATAATGTAATAGCGATGTATTGCTCGGCCCTAATAATACCACACCCTGTAGTGTCATTCAATGTCCCGCCCACGGCACTATCTGATTGGTTACACTTCACAAGTAATAACCAATCAACACTGAGGGTTGTGTCACAGACAGGTGAACAGACAGAGCTGCTCCGGTGAGCTGAGCAGACCTGTGTGTGTGTGTGTGTGTGTGTGTGTGTGTGTGTGTGTAGAGGTTCTGACAGCTGAACAAACAATAAACATCACAGTCTTATGATCTGTTTCTATGACAACAAACATGCCCAGTTTCCCAGTTACACCAGTGAAAATGCCCGTCCCGTGCTGGTGGAGTTGAGGAGGTTAAAAGCTGTTGAAGCAGTGAATAAATGAAGCCCTGTAATAACTAAAAACTGACTGTGTTCTTTTCTACTGACAGGTTTTAGTTTAAAAGAGGAACTCTGAGAACAGGAACCAGAATCTTTAGTTTTGTCTCTCAGATCAGGAAAAAGGGGACCTGAAAGTCCTGAATAATGTGTGGGTGTGGGCGTTTGTGTGTTTCATCAGGGAGCGTCCGGTGAACCGCCCCCCCGAGCTGCAGTACCCGCAGGCTGACGTGGCGGAGCGCCTGGCGCTCGGCGGCAGCGACGATGCGCTGGCAAACGGCACGAAACCCGACTTGCAGGCGGCCAAACGTCTCGCCAAACGCCTCTACAACCTGGATGGCTTCAGAAAGTCTGATGTGGCTCGACACCTCAGCAAGAAGTCAGTGTGTGTCTGTGTCCTCATTACATCATCGGTATGTCCTGCTCAACAGTGATTGGTTAATATGTGCTCCTGTGTTTGTGTGTTTGCAGTAATGAATTCAGTCAGATGGTGGCGGAGGAATATCTGAGTAACTTTAACTTCAGCGGTCTGACCATCGACCAGGCGCTCAGGTCAGTCCTGTCCTCACTCTGATAGTTATTGATCACTAATCAACATAAAACTGCATTAAAGGGATAGTTCAGAATATTAACCTTTCTGTCAGACAGACTTTTCTGACAGGAAACCACCATTAGACAGACAAATATCACTCTCTGCAAACCAACCAAACTCCATTCACAAAATCAGTAATTTTAGCTCACACAACACTTTGGTCTACTGCTGCCTCAATCTGTTAGTGTGTTTGTGTCATTGCGTGACTTTAGTGATTTAAAGTTTAGTTCAGATTCACCAAAGTCACACAATAACACTAAATAACTAACAAATGGAGGCGGCTGTAGACCAACAACTCCTCTGTTCTGTGAGCTGAAATTACTGATTTTGTGAATGGAGTTTGGTTGGTTTGCAGAGAGTGGTATTTGGCTTGTGTAACGGTGGTTTCCTGTCAGAAAAGTCTGTCTGACAGAAAGGTAAAGTGATGAGAATATTCTAATATAACATACACTTAAACTGATTGAACACAAAATGACTTCAAACTCTCTAAAGAAAACAGTGAACTGCAGCAGCAGTGAAGTAAAAACTCTGCTGTTGAACAAAAGATGAACAAAATTAAAGTTCAAGAAGAAAACTGAAGGGGAGACGTCAACTACGGCTCCCATGGTGCATTAGTTTTGTGATTAACTGTCTGTCAAACTTGACTAACGAGGTTCATTAACAGCAGTTTTGTGTCTTCAGGATGTTTCTGCGTCAGTTTGCTCTGATGGGAGAAACTCAGGAGAGAGAGAGAGTCCTCGCTCAGTTCTCCAGGAGATACAGACAGAGCAACCCTGACAGTGAGACCACTGAAGGTACCTGTCTGTCTGTCTGTCTGTCTGTCTGTCTCTCTGTCTGCAGTATGACTCTAACCCTGTCTGTCTCTCTGTGTCTCAGACAGCGTCCACACTCTGACCTGTGCCATCATGTTGCTGAATACAGACCTTCATGGAAATGTGAGTCACATTTTAAAGTGAAACTTCACCTCCTGGTTGTGACTCCACCCACTGCATCGTTTAAAAAAAATGATAAAAAAAACATCTGTACAAGGTTTTATTTTAACATTACTAAAGCAGAAGTTCCACCAGTACACTAGAAATATTCAAATGTATTTTTACACCAACCGTCTGTTTCGGTCTCATAACATGGCTGATATTACAGTTCTGTGGTCTAATATTCATATTTATATCACCTGTTAGCTTTTTTCCTCGTTGCTTTCAGTCACATATGACCGTCTTCCTCAGTTGCCATGGAGACCGGCTCAGTTTTGATGAGTTCCATCGCAGCGTGAACTGTGTTCGCTGATGTGATGACACTTCTGTAGACTTGTTTAAGGAAGTGATGGCTGTTACCATGGCAACAAGCTGTCCAATCACACTGGGCAACAGTGCTGCACACTTCCTCCTCCTATGTGTGTGTGTGTGTGTGTGTGTGTGTGTGTGTGAGCGAGCAGCAGTGACACAGCTGAGACACAGCAACATTTATTCATCAGTTTAAACTAAATCATCAAAAAAAAAAAAAAAATCACCACAATATTATAATGCATATATATAACAAATCAAATTTACTGTATTTTTAATATTTCTGCTGCATTAAAGGGTATCTTTGGTATTTTTAAGCTGTGTTATGAAAAATGTTAAAAAAAAAAAAAAAAAAAAAGACTTGTATTCCAAACATGAGGTCTGCAGCTGGACTCTACTGTCTAATGAAAAGATTTTATGCAGTTGAGTAGAACTCAGACGTGAATTTCTCAGTCATTGACTCCACTGATGTTTCATAAAATCCTTCTACAAAGAGTTTAAATCCTGGAACCAAAACTACCAACAACAAGATGAACTTTGACACTAAAATATCTGATTCAGGGGAAAAAAGATTAAAAAAGTAAAGATACATAAATATTTAAGAACAGGGGTGGAAGTAACTAATAACAAATACTCAAGTTACTGTAATTAAGTACTTTATTTGGGTATATTTTTACTTCTGTTCCTCTAAAATCAGTACTGAGTACAGTTTGAGTTATTATCCAAAGCTTCAGTCTGCATTTTTGTAGCCGATCAGGTTAATTGATCGCGAACGGACCAATGAAAGACACATCAAATTACTGCAGCAGTTACAGATGAAGGTTCAGTCTGAAAACAGTGTGCAATCTTTCTACGGTTTCAGGATATGTTCCCTCAAACCGATGGGTTTTCAGGTGTGTTGTTTGAAAAGAGTGTTAGCCAATCAGCAGCGACGTGTATGAAAGAGGGGTTTCAGTGTGTTTGTGTAAACAGGCTGTTCAGCGCAGCACCTGATGTGTTTCAATACGGTTTGTGATGTTTTGTCGGGGCTGAACTCTGATTTGGCAGCAGACGCTCATCCTAACTCACCACAGAGGGACGATTTGTCTCCGCCTCTCGCCATCTGATACTGAGGCACAGGTGGTCGTTCGCGGCTGTATCTGAAGCAGCCAGGACTTTTTAACACTTCTTAACATAACATGGATAATTTTAAAACAAAAAACTACGTGGGCAGGTTTATGTGCCTGTTTGGGGTTACAATAACTACACTACGTTATGTACGTCATGTGACATCACTGAAGCTACTCACAAAACAGAAGTCACATGACAAAGGTCACATGATGCACATAATGACATGCACCTTAAAGCTTTTGACAGCGACTGGGATATTGTATCAAATATAACATCAACGTAGTTTTTGTGTAGTTTTTGTACTTTTACTTGTAATTGAGTAATATTTTAGTAATGTAACAGTACGTGCACCTGACTACTGATTATCAGTACTCTTTCCACCGCTGTTTACAACTGAAGGAACTACAAATCCCATAAACCATTGCAGATGATACCATTTCTGCCATGACTCATTGTACATGATCCCTTACAAATAAAATCTCAAATGACATCAGAGAAATGAAACAGTAAACTTTCTCTGGTATTTTTAATAATTATTAATAACCATAAACCAAAAAAAACACAAAACCTAAATGAAGAAAAACTAACAAATGTACATAAATCCTGCCTATAAAACTAAAATACATTCAAACAATCTGCATTATTTTTTCTGTAAAAAACAAAAATTGGCTTTTCATGTCTGGTTGAGCTGAATTATGGGAAATGTAGGATTTAGGGTCACAGTCAGGACATCTGTGCAGCATCTCATTCGTCCCCCAACTTTATTGAAATACAATAATAAAACACAGCTGATTAACTCTCTCTCTCTCTCTGTGTGTGTGTGTGTGTGTGTGTGTGTGTGTGTGTGTGTGTGTGTGTAGAACGTCGGGAAGAGGATGTCCTGCAGTCAGTTCATCTCCAACCTGGAGGGTCTCAACGATGGAAAAGATTTCCCCAAAGATCTGCTCAAGGTACCAGTGACACACACACACAGACACACACACACACAGACACACACACACACACACACACACACACACACACACACACACACACACACACACACACACTCTTACACAACACACTCTCACAGGGATCCTTGGCTTGTGATTGTCGGAGCAGAAAAAGAAGAGTAGATGCATTAATTTCAACTCTGTGCGACCGCTGGGCTCAACCAGTGTGTGTGTGCGCTCTTGTTGTGTGTGTTTATATGTGTGTGTTTTGTGCGGTGTGTGTCTCCGTCTCTCTTTCTCCCACTCTTTTGTTTCCATCTCAGTTTTTCCATCTCAGCCTCCGAGCGATCAACATGAATCTGCGTCACCTCTTCACCTCCATCATCATCATCATCTCTCTCTAACTCTGCCTGTTAATGTGTGTGTGTGTGTGTGTGTGTGTGTGTGTGTGTGTGTGTGTGTGTGTGTGTGTGTGTGTGTGTGTGTGTCTGCAGCAGTGAGTGTGTGGGCAGCAGCTCTGACTCTGACTGAGAGGAAGAAAAAAAGAGTGAATGCAGAATGTTGATCAGTGAAAAACATGAATTATCCTCAGTAGGTGTGTTTTTCCATCCACCTGTTTCTCTGCACAATTTCAATCTGTGCAGAAAAAATCATGTTTTCTATGTTTTTATTCACATTTATAATCTGAAGTTTTTAAAAAATCTGAGTGGAAACACTGAGAATTAAAAGACAAACGTCTGTCTGAGGTGTAAAAGTTGTGAGTTGTTCTTTGAAAACAGATTCATTGTCATCATCCTCAACTGTCATTTTTCAAGCAAAAATATCAAAGTAGTCTGCAACTAATTTTCCTCCGTTCAACAAATCGATCAGTCAACTAATAGTTGCATTGTACTTACGGGACGAAGACGATCGTGACAAACGCAGAGAGATCAGCTTAAAAAAGAAATTTCATGGAAGTTCTGTCTGAGGAAGTTGAGGAAAGATGTTTGGTGACTCTGTGACTGCTGCTGCCTCACGACGTCGCTCCGTCTCTCAAATTAAAAAACAGAAAAGTGGACGGGAGACGGACGGGGACACAGATGTGACCGAGGCATCAACAACATCATTTTTTCTTGTTGTGCCGATTATTTATCAGAATACATTTCAGAAACTTGTATAATATTTACTGAACACATTTGAGTCCTTTGCAATAAGATATATCACCTTGTGTTTTTCTTATTCTGCACCCGCTTTTACAAATGAACTCTTCATATCTGATAAATGATTGTGATTTATTTTATCAAAAAAAAAAAATGGCTGCTTAAGATACAAGAAGCTGTTTTAAAACAGAGAATTTGGTTTTTACAGTTTTTCAGATGATGCACATGTTGTGAAATAACAGTTAGGAAATAATTTGATTGTTTTCTGTGTATAAAGTCTGTTGCTGTTAATCTGCAGATCAAACTATTGACTGAGCAAAAACAGGCAGCGACTTAAACTTTCTCCTCGTCTCCCGGCAGCTCTGTCCCTCACCTCAGAGAGGAAAACCAAAGACCAGCAGAATATTCTGCTCTCAGCCTTAGTTAGGTTTGAAGTAAACAGCAGCCGCTGTAAAAACACCTGCGTCTCGTTTTTTTTAAGTTCACACTCGGCTGCTCCTCTTCATTTTGAAAGAGCGACGGCTGAAGGGGAAACTCGACCGACCGGCGGTCAAACTTCATCCGTCACTCTCAGGTTTATGGAGCTGCTGCCGTCCAGACAAAAACAGCATCCACATGATAAATCTGTCTCACAGTGTTGACTCTTTGTCAAATCCTCCATCTGTCAGTAGATTTCCTTCCTTTTTCTGTTTACATTTCAACATATATAATCATCGACACTTCCTGCATCGACCAAACAAAGAGACACAACCTGAAGACAAAGCAGGACGAGACAGGAAGACGACACATGTAAACATAAAGGAACTACGTCAAATATAAACGACCATAAACGCACGTTTGTCTTTCAGAGTCCTTTCATCACAGTGAGCTCGGTGCAGTCAGGTGATCAATATGGATTTGATTATAAGTTATAAGTTCAGAAGACGTGTTTCACTGAGAGGACAGCAGAGAGTGACAATAATATGATTAAAAGATCATTTTGTGTGAGATGAAGAGGACACGTGCTTTCTGCAGAGACTTTCACTCTGCAACGATCTTCAGCAGCAGGAGGAGGAGGAGGAGGAGGAGGAGGCTCCTCCCCTTCCTGTTCACCTGCTTCACCTGTCGTGTTCACAGCTCTGGTTCAGATATTTTTCACTGATATGTGAGAACAATCAGACAATCTGATCAGATTTTCTGTAGTGGTGACAAAACATTAAAGAATAAACATATAAACAGTTTGAATTAAACTAAAGCTTCCTGCACCGAACTTCATTTAAGAAATATAAACTTCTGTAGAAACACATGATAGAAGGCGTCACATGTCCAATAATCCAACATCAATATAATCCATAAAGACAAACTGTATCTGTACAAATTTATTATATATTTTAGATTTTGTTGCCTCACCTTTTGTTGGTCATCTGAGCTGTTTTAGTGTCAGTTTTTGTCACATCACTCAAGGATTAAAAATGAACTAAGGACTCCCCTGGCCACTGAACTGATCAATAATCGGACTTTGACAATATTATAGATGATTTCACAAAAAGCAGAGGCATGAATAAAAGCATTGCATAAGGCGAGACTGTTTTTTGATTCATTGGACTTATAGGGTCGTGTCTTACACTGGGCGTAAAGCTGTTGCCCCTGGTGGTGCAGGTGTTGTTACTATCTTGCCCCTGGTGCAGCTGTAATTTTTGCCACGTCTGTAAGATTTTAAGTGGTCCTGGTCTGTGTGACTTTGGGCGGGAGGTCTAAAAATGAGGGCAAAACAAAGTGTCTACATTTCACGCTCTCGCGCTTTTGCTGTTTTGCGTCTCCCTGATTTAAAACTCTGTTCTCTGTGTTTGCCCTCCTGGTGCACCTGCTTCTTAAAGGTGATCCACTTTCTGATTGGTTTATTGCTAAACTCACCCATGAATTATTTAGACCGATTAATCGGCGATGCTCAGAATCGGGCCGGTTTTCAGCGTGACCGGCCCCGACCGGTGACCGTCCGGTCAGCATCACAAATCCAATTCTGCGCTGGTCATTATCACACACGTGTTCTGCACGATGGTCACGTCATGCGCGCAGCAGACAAACTGATGATGACATCAACACAGCGCTGATCACAGCTACACACTCTGACACACGTCTGCTTGAAGATGATGTCAGAGACAGATTCCAAGAACAGGATAAAGAGAAGACAGACAGTCGACAACGAGACAGATCAGCTGACGATGTCTCAGATCAGCTGTAAACCTTGTAGCTCTTCATGCTAATGTTAGCTAGCAGCAGACTGCTGTTCACAGACTGACAGTTCAAATCTCACTTCCTGTTCTGGCTGAAGAATAAACATCCTGTGTTGATGCGTCTCCTCAAACATTTTCTCATCCAGACTCCTTTAACTTCTGCTTCTGTTTTTCTCACGGCAAAGTTTTACTGCAGCGACCTGTTGCACCGCGTCCGTCTCCGGTTTGTTTACATCTGCTTCCACAGGAGATCACGTGAAATCGCGAGATCGGGATCACATTCACCCGATTCATAATCTTAATATAAAACTATAATAAGGCCTGACTGTAACCTGGAGGACTTTGGAGAAAATTTATAAACATCCAAATCAGAATCGGCCGGTATTCTGCTGTGCTGCCGGCTCACAGGGTGGGACAGGATACCTGTGTCCCTGTCAAAGGTAGATTTAGACACCTTGAAGAAATTAAATCCATTGCACCTCACGCTTTAGAACAGTGTAGGACAGCGCCCTTTGTCTTCCTGCGTTTGTCACATGACACCATAACTGTTTTGAGGGTTTGTCTTTGTTAACATGAGAGGTGGTGTCGGTGACGTTTCTCTCGTCGTGGTCGATCGGTGTGTTTGGTGTTAATGATCAGTTGAGATGCAGGTGAATGTAGTTCTTGTGCAGGAGCGTGTGGTTTTTCAGCAGTGTGTAAATCTGAGTGATGTGAGTCAGCACCACCCCTATGCTTTAGCCACGCCTCTTTCATGACTCATCGCCTGTTGTTCGGACACTTGTGGGAGTCGTCATTGTTGACAGTTTGCCCCGCCCCCTCTCATACCTCATGACCTGTTTGTCCTGCAGCAGGTGTCAGAGGACTTGGCAGAAAGTTTTTTTTCCACTGGTTTGACTCAGTCCCTCTCTTTATTCTTCAGTCAGAGGTCGACCGGTTGTGTGTGACTGCGTTCACGTGTGACTGCACGTGCTAACGTACGTCGCTACATAATCGCTGGTCTTTACAGCACCCCTTCCCACAAAACCGTTCCTGCGTCCCCGGGCCAGTTCAGAACAGAGCATGCCAAACTGGGTGTGTGGGCAGAAGGGGCATTACAGCCACACTGAGGGGCATCCAGGGCACTGACTGTCTCCTGCCCTGTTATTACAAGTCAGTGAAGCATTATAATAATTCTGACTTTTGAGGCTGTTATTTTAAGATAGAATAGTTACATAATGTTGCTTTAAAAAACGTAAAAAGATCAGCTTCCTGCCTGCAAAGACTTAAATCTCTGCATTAAAGCAGGTTTCCAGCCTCTAATTAACCTTTAAATCAAAATACACTCTTATATTCAGTCACTGTCGTCTCAGTCTGATCATATAATCAGAGTTTTTAATATTTTTCTGTCTCTTTTCTGTCTGAGCTGCATTTACATTCAGCTCTGTGAATCCTGCATGACTGACAGCTCCGAGAAGAGCAGGGGGCGGGCTCAAGCTCCCATCCCCGTGCTCCCATTGGCTGCTGCCGCTGAGAGAAAATGCGCATTGAGAGAGCGAGGGAAAAAAGAGAGACAGCAGAGAGAGGAGGGAGGGAGGGCGAGAGCAACACTCCTCAACAGTTCAGAGTCTGAGAGGAGACGAAGAGGAGGAGGAGGAGGAGGAGGAGGAGGAGGAGGAGCTCACCTGACTGAGGGATTCTCCTGCAGGACGAAGACGACAACAAGACGAGGAGGAGGAGGAGAAGAGAAGAAGAAGAGTGGGAGTGAAGTTGGAGGACGAAGAGATCAACATCTGAGGAGGAGGAAGGAGGGATTCTCTCTTTTTCTCCCAGAGTGCAACAGGAGAAACTCTCCTCTTTTTCTCTCCTCCCTTATCTCATCTCCATCCATCTCTTTCTTCTCCACCTCCGTCCGTCTCTCCATCCATCCCTCCGTCTTCAGTCAGGGTCGTCGTGGCGTCTCAGCAGGAAGCTGACGTCAGTTTTGGGGTGCTCTCTCTCTCTCTCTCTCTCTCTCTCTCTCTCTCTCTCTCTCTCTCACTGTCTGCATGTGTGGGTGTGCTCGCTCACCCAGCCCTCCTCTCCTTCTTCTTCTTCTTCTTCTTTTCTTTCTTTTTTTTTTTTGGTGAATGTTTTGGACATGAGAGCGAGCTGCCGGTGCTGCTGCTGATGCGTTTCCTCCGTCACGCAGCTTTATTTGCAGTCCAGGGATTCTCCTTCTTCTCCGCCGCCGCCGCATCAGGACGCTGCATTCAACAGACACTCTGAAAACAGACGCTCACATTTTGGAAGAAGAAGAAGAGGAAGAGGAAGAGGAGGAAGAATATGCTGACAGCTGTGGTTTGGATATTTTTCGACTGAATGTTTTTCTGCAGGAGTGTGAGCCGATGAATTCTGCATCACTGCTTCAACACTGTTGAGGGATTAAACACACACACACACACACACACACGCACGCACGCACGCACGCACGCACGCACGCACGCACGCACACACACACACACACACACACACACACACACACACACACACACACACACACAGTTTGGAGAGTGTGTGTGTCGGTGTGAAGCTCTCAGTGTTGTTTAATGAGACGTGAAGTCGAAGCTGACTCGACTTTGACAACAAAATCCAAACTTAGTCATTTAAATAATTTACTGTAATGGAGAAAATATTATGTTAATTAATTTTGTGACAGATTTTGACTTAAGCTCCAACTCATTCAATATTAATCATAAAATTTATTGGATTTTTTTAAACTTTTATATCAGTGAATCTCAACCTTTTTGACATGAAAATTTGTCCTGATTTATCTGAGTAAAAAACAAAATAATCATTATTTTCAGACTTTATTGTAACTATAATCAACAAAATAATGTAAATGGTTCTTTTTGAAATAAATCTAAACAATTTACTGTAATATAAAGTAGTAAAACCTTGTTTTCCTCCGGAAAATGTTTTCTTATTTAGTCAAAATTAATTTTGCAACATATTTTCACAGCTCCAACAATTATTTATTTAGTTTTCTCTCCAGCAGAAAAACAGATCTAGTCTTTTGTTTTATATCAGTTAAACTTCACGTTTTCAGCTGTTGGTCACGTCGACATGGAAATTTGTCCTGAACCAAAACTGTAAATTTGCTGTAATATAAAGTGTAAAAAAACAAACAAAAACAAAACCCTGGAAATATTCAATTATTTCTATCAAAACTTATTTTTGAAGCAGATTATGCCTTGATGTTCAACAATCATCTAATTTATTCAATATTAATCATAAATTTATTGTATTTTTAAGGTTGTTTCTCCAATAAAAATACAGATTTGCTGTTTTAACTCTTTTATATCAGCAAACCTTCGACTGTTTGTCACCTCCAGATATAAATTTGTTGTGACTTTAACCTAAAGAATTATTATTTGCAGCCCTTTTTGTAACTATAAATCAATATTTGTCTCAATTTAATCACCAAAATTGTGTAAACATGAATTTTTGATGATAAAAAGTGGTCTGAAGGGTCTTTTGTGATAAATCCTGCAGCAGATTGTGTCCGGTCTCAGTCTCACTGATCATCAGCTCTGACATGTTTGTTGGCAGCGTCTTTTTGTTTTTGTCATTTTGCCTCCAAACACCTGAGCGAGCCGCCGCCGCCACCGCCGCCGCCGGCTGTCAGCCTGCAGGATTATGAGCCGGATGAATCGCTGCTGTGTTTTTATGCATAATGAATAGAGCTGGATCCATAATGCAGCAGGCTGAGCTCCGCTGAGGACACAATCAATCCAGGCCGAGTTAGTCTGCTCATAAGCAGCCAGTCGACTCCAGATTCTAATTTAAACTCCCAGAATTCATTTTCAGTTTCTCTTCTGATGAGTTTCTGAAAACATCATTTTTCCTTTTTGGATCAAACATCTGAAAACCAGGTTGTGTGGAAGTGGAGTCAGATCTGTTTCCAAGTTCATGATATTTTGTGGAGAAACCTGGACTCGGTCAAAGAGGAAGAAGTGTGAACTCTCTGGAGATTTTAATGACTGGTTTTGAGGTCATCTAGAGGTCATCCTCTCCTCCACAAGCCATATCTGTGTGGCTTCCTTTTCTCACTGAAACCAGAAAGACTTTTGGTTTTCTTGCAGTTTAGACCATCCTCGCCATTAAGGACTTCCTCTTTCCATTTCAAGTTTTTCTCTTCCTCTGGATTGCTCTTTTTTTTTTTTACCACTAAGACTCTCTAAAGTTCAGTCGGACTCTTTTGGTTGAACTCTAAACTCACCACAATGATTGGCGTCAACAGCATCCACTCGTCGGGCCGTATGCGGTCGCGGTCGCTCTGCTCGGTGCGGAGCGGGCGGGACTCGAGGGACAACGACCCGTTCAGGTATCCCAGAACCCCCCGCTCTCGCTCCCTGAAGCCGCTGGCCTTCCCCGACCTGCTGGGAAAAACCCAGGATGGACAGCAGCACCGACAGAGCCGCAAGAAGAAGGTAGAACCTGGGAATTCACACGATTCAAACTTTTAGATTGGATAAAGTGATGCTACACATGCATTACTTTTTATTTACATTTTACTTACCAACCACAGGAGGGGGCTGGAACACCAAAGAATATTTGATATGAAAGAAATTTCACATCCAGGAAAGATATAAGTGCTCTAGAAGTTATAAGAAAAAGGAAAACGCTCTTCAGACACTCAGCGAGTGGAAAAGAAAGCCTTTATTTAGTCAAACATAATGGACAGTTTGGACCCGACTCACAGCTGGAAATGAGGGAAAATATTAAATAAATGTTGCCACCATGTGAAGTTGAAACTTCTTACTAACCAGTTTGTAAGATGGCACATGTTTTAATGTTTAAATTCTGAAAAAAATCAAATAAAGGCCCGTCCTTAATAAAGGCCGGGTCAACAAACGTTAGTGGGGGTTTTACTTACCTGTAGCTCTACTTTAATATGTCACATACTGTGATAGACTCTGGATTCTTACAGATATTTTTGCCTTGAAACACAGAAAAACAAAACTGTTTTGGCAGATATCCAAATTCAGGTTTTGGAATCAGAGCAAAACTGATTACAAGTAGATTGTTCATCTCTGCACGAACTCACGCGAGACTCTGATCTTCAAGTTCTTCTCTTGTTGGCTGCTGATCAGTGTGATCAGAGATTATTGTAGATGCTGCTGTAGCATCAGTTATATCAGGCACGGCCTTTAAAAAAAAGTTTCGATTTTTTTTTTGATTAATAAAGTAATCTAACAACTCATTTAGCAATTTCTCTCCAGATTATTTTTAAATTACCTAATAAATATAACAATTTACCTAAAATAAATATGAAAAACTTTACTTACTAATATTTCAATATTTAATTTAATAATAATACAGTAAAATAGACACATAAAGCACATTAAAATATTGATAAGAGCGGCATATTCAATTTTTTACCCTATTTAATAGACTCTCAGTCAAATTCAAAAAGTTTGCTGTCACACATTCATTTCTGTGACATCAACGTACATCTATGAGCCGTTTCATTTCATTTATTTATTATTACACTGAAAAATATTAAAAGTGAGATAATAAAATCAGTGACAGTTAAACAGGCCTGACTCAGCTGAAACTGGTTCCTGCTGGTTCCTGTAGAACATGGATGTAAACTTTGAGGCGAGAAAACTTTTTTGGCAAAAGGGAACCAATTCTTTTCAATCCAGTGTTTCACCTACAGTATGTACGTGAAAATGTAATCTCCTCAGAAGTGCGTCAATCATCATCTGATTTACAATAAATGTCTGTGTTGTGGTCTCATGGTGTGTGGGCACTTCTTATTGGACTGAATGGACGCCATCTTTGTGTCCGTTATCCTGATCTTCATCCATGATCAGTGGAAAAGATTTTCTCGCTTTTCTTCCAGCTTGGTTAGTCTCCCTTACAACATAAAAAGCTTTTCGTTGATCTGATTGGTAGAAGTTTTGAAGTTTTTGAAAGTGCCTGCCCTTTTCCAAACAGTTTCCAAGAACAACCTCTCAGATGTTTCTGTGTAACAAATCATCTGGAGCATCAGGTTAAACTGAAAGAGAAGAATTTTAGATGGAAACTGTGATTAAAAGCTTAATTTCTTGTCTTTTATAATAAATCACACAAAGAAAGAATCAAATGAAATATAAATCTGGGGTAATAAAAAGTTAATAAGTTAATAAGTACCCGCCCTTCAGGCTCCACCTCTTCTGACCCACGACTGGAACAGAAACATGTCGTCTAATAAACTGTGAAATGAACTGATTGTCTGTCTGAAGTTTTTAAATCTTTGTGTTTGTTTCATATCTGCAGATTAAAGTTAAAACACACACACACACACACGCACACACACACACACACACACAGTGTGACACATTTCTGACTGTGTTTGTGTGTGTTGTGTCTCTGCAGACTCTGTACAGCTCCATCAAGAACGAGAAGCTTCAGTGGACCATGTGAGTTTTTCCTCCTCCAGTTTGAACTGTCGACTGGTTTGTACTGGTCTGAACACACACTGTGTACAAACATCTGAAGTGTGTGTTTAAAGCTCTTTGTGTGTGTGTGTGTGTGTGTGTGTGTGTGTGTGTGTGTGTGTGTCCCTGCTGCCCCGACTCTCTTATTTAAGCCTCTGTTGCCATGGTAACCGTTCCCTGCTTTCTTTCTTTGCTGTAATTACAGGTCAGCATCCCAACGCCCATGCTTGACTGTGGACACACACACACACGCACACACACACACACACACAGTATATAAAGACACACACGTCCAGGCGTGTTGTATGTGTTCAGCATCTGTCCTCCCTCCTGTTTTTTATTGAACTCCTCGGTTCTGTGTGGATGTTAATCTGCTGCAGCTGCTTGGTGAAATGATGATATCAGATGAGTCAGGAGAATTAAAGCGAGATGTTGAGATGAGTTCATCAGACCGGCAGCAAAAAATAAAAATATACAGGAGGTGAAAAAATGACACGCTGACATCATGAGCAGGGTTTCCTGCAGTCAGCGTAGGAGGGAAGCTGTATATTTCTTCCAGATCGGTGATACACTTCTCCTAACAACGATTTAAAAAACCTCAGAGTGACTCTGTCGGGTCTTTGGAGCCTGAAGAGTTGGTCCCCAGCTGGACCTAAAAGCAGGTTGTCCTTAACAGCCAAAGTGGGCGTGTCATATTCTACAGGTCGTACATTGTGCAGCGCCCCCTGGTGGAAACATGGGCTGGTTCACCAGATAGCATCAAGGATCCAAAGATCTGGAATAGAACTGGTTCAAGAACCAGAACTAATTTGGTGGAAAGAGATTTTGAGTGGCAACAATACTGTTGCTTTTGCCTGAGGTTTTATTATTTTTATTATTATTATTATTATTATTTTATTTATTTTTAGGGCCCAAGTACCAAAAGTGAAAAAAAGCGACTTTAAACAAATTTGTCCAAAGCACAGGACAGTTCAGAGCCTTGTAGTCCTGTTGGTATCTGACAGCAGCAGCCACAAGCTCTGTCGTGCACAAGTGTGCGAGGACCCGATCATTGCAGCTTTTTAATTATAGTTATTACTATTATTCCTACGAGGGAGGCTGCCTTCCTATGCATGAAAATAAACTTTGTATTCAGGTCCAGTCCTCTGACAAACTTTCCAAACTGACACTGTGTGCTAACGGTGCTGAAGGTGGCGCTGCAGCAGCTATCAAAGTTTAAGAAAATTCATAAAAAATCATGTACGTGCTTCCAGTTTGCAGCTTTCATGAAGATACTGAACAAAACTGTCAAACTAATTAAACCTTTAATCTCCAGACTGATCTCAGTGCAGCTTCAGACCGTCGTCCACAAACTGTTTAGATTTATCAAAATATATAAATATATATATAAATATAAATAAATAAATCCTCAATGTTTGTGAACATAAAAGACAAAATGTGTTCCTTCAGTCATTAAACTTTAACTTAGACGTTAACCTTTTATCTTTTTCGGGTTTAAACGATTGTTGTCATGACATCATTCAGGGGTCGAGGGTCCGACAAAAGAAGGGCACTAAAATTCACACCAACAAACCTTCTACACTCTTTGTACCATCCATCCCTGATGTCAGAGATATTTTTTGTGATCCTGGCAGTTCTGCTGATGGAACCTCATGTATTTCTCATTGCTCCTCCTCCTCCTCCTCCTCCTCCTCCTCCTCCTCGTCCTCGTCCTCGTCCTCGTCCTCCTCGTCCTCCTCCTCCTCCTCCTCCTCCTTCCTCACATTACCCAGCTGACTCTGTGCTGCTCAGAAGCTATAATTGGTTATTTGTCTCCAATCGATTCTACTTTGCTGTTTTTTCATGTTGCAGCGTGTGCACATTTACAAACTGAATTTTGTTTTGAAATTGTTTTTATCTAATGCGGATCAGTTTTTCCATAAACTGCTTCTCGCTGCTCTGATTAATTTTGCAGACATAAAGTGTGATTAATCAATAAATGAGCTGCAGAGCTGAATCACACAGATCCTCCCGACCATCTCGTCTCTGTGACGGTTTAAACTGTCTCATCGCTCATTAAATATGTTGCTTTGCTCTGTGATCTTAATGATGCAAATATTATATTTCATACAGATGTGATCAATTATTTAAACATCAGCAAAGATTTCTGATCGAAGACACTGCAGCAAACAACGATGTGAAATGACTTGAACTGATGAACTAAACGATGAAATAACAAAAAAAAACAAAGAATCGTACGAGGAATGAAGAAGATGAAGATAAAATCTGTAACATATATAATTTATAATAATGTAATAATTTTTGATAATAGAAGTGAAGGATGACACGTCCTGATTGATTTCTTCTGTCTTCTGAAGTGATGAAGAGGAGTTGAGGAAGTCCATGTCGGAGCTGGCTGACGTCCGGACAGACTCCGCCTCCCACACCATGAAACGACTGGGCAGTGGAGGAAACCCGCTGGTGGGCGTCGCCCAGCAGGCCGACGGCGAGCTCTACAAGAGCGGCTTCCTGGTCCGCAAAGTCCACGCCGACCCCGACGGAAAGAGGAGTACGACCTTCTTCCTCTCTTTCTTCTTCTTCTTCTTAATAAAGCCAGAGAAATAATTTAAAATGTGTTTTTTAGTTGTTAAAGAAAGCAGATTCACCACAAACACAACGTTTGGATTAAGTCTTAGTTTTATAGTTAAAGTTGATGAAAGCTGTGAAATGTGATGATTAATATCCCATGATGCTTTGCTCCTCCCAGCTCCTCGGGGTAAGAGGGGGTGGAAGTCTTTCTACGCCATGCTGAAGGGTCTCGTTCTCTACCTGCAGAAGGTAAACATCTGAACTACATTTCCCAGCAGCCCTGCTGTTTGTCATACATTTCAGCCTCTATTTTCAACTCTGTGTCCCAGATTGAAAATATGTATTAGAGCAGGACGATCGATGTGGGTCAGACGGAGAGAAAACAGAACGCAGCTGAATTCATCTGTTCTACTTTTTTTTTTTTTTTCTCTCTCTCTGATTTCGATCTGACACGTTTCTGTCGTCATAACTTTGTTTTTATTCTCCGTCAGCAGAACTGAGAGAAGCTTTTGTGTTTCAACGCCGCTGAAGTTACATTTACAGTATTTTAAATGATTGATGATGTGATTGATGGCAAAAAGAATCTGATTATAAATATTCTTCTGTTATGATGATTTAGTATCCAATAAATTAATTAATATGCCATTAAATGCACCACAAATAATATTAAGAATAACGTCAGGCATGAAGTAATTCATAAAATGTGACATAAATGTCACAAAGTTTTATAAATGTATTTATCTTTGTATTAATTCCCATTCGCTCACGTTCCCATTTCATTTTTTATTTCAGTCATTAATTTATTAATTTATTCTTTCCGCTTTGTTTTCCTTTTTTCTGCATTAATTTTGTGTAATAATAAAATGTTTGTTTTAAAGCAGAATAATTTGCTGTGTAGTAAAAACTGTTTATCTCAGTATGATGACAAATGGAAGATGTGTATGAGGTTTTATTCCAGGTGCATTGTGGGAGTTTTTACAGTTGTTCACATGGATGCTGATATGATGCTGCTCTGTGATTGGCTGACAGGATGAGTACCGTGCAGAGCGAGAGCTGACGGAGGAGGACGTGAAGAACGCCGTGTCCATCCATCACTCTCTCGCCATGAGAGCCGCCGACTACAGCAAGAGACCCAACGTGTTCTACCTGAGAACGGCCGACTGGAGAGTGTTCCTGTTCCAGGCTCCGTAAGAACCCGCAGAACCCAACTATAGCTTTTCTTTTCTCTCTTTCCTTCTGTCTTTCTTTGCGTTCACAAAAGCCTTGACAGCGGTCTGAGAAAACCCCTGTGAGGTGGACCAGAACAGGTCCGGTTCATCTGGTCTGAACCGGTCCGGTCTGAACCGGTCCGGACCGGTCCGGTCTGAACCGGTCTGGTCTGAACACACCCCCAGTCGGTTTTCTTCACTCCGATTTGTTTTGTCTAAATGTAAAATTGAAATTCCAGTTTGCATCAGTGTGACGCGCGTCGATGTCGTCCATGATTAAATGTTCCTCCTGCAGGAACGCAGAACAGATGCAGTCGTGGATCACACGCATCAACGTGGTGGCAGCCATGTTTTCAGCTCCGCCGTTCCCGGCGGCGATCGGCTCCCAGAAGAGATTCAGTCGTCCTCTGCTGCCGGGGTCCAACACCAAACTGTCCCAGGTACAAAATCTGACTCACAGACGGGTTTAAGATCCGTTCATCTGCTCGTGTAAAACCAGGAGAGGAGAGAACTTTTCCTCACCGTCGTCTGTCTCGACAGGAGGAGCAGGTCAAGTCTCACGAGAACCGGTTCAGGGCGGTTTCCTCCGAGCTGGCCGACCTCACGGCCTCCACGCCGGACCGCAAGGTGAAAGGTCGCGAGCTGGAGGAGCAGAAACTCCGACAGGAGTACCTGGAGTTCGAGGTGAGGAGAATCATAAAAAATGACTTCAAGTCAAACTGTGAAACCTGATTTTTTTTTTCTCCTTCCTGTTGAACATCTTGACCTGAGGACTGATTTTGTTTTAGTTCACAAACAAAATCAGAAACAAATCAGGGTTATTGTCTCTACAGTATGGACACATTTCAGTGTTATTATGATTTCAGTGTTGATTTCTTTTTCATTTTAAAATCCCTCTGAGTTCTGAATCTAAACGAACAGCCTGAAGCTTCTTCTTCTTCTTCTGCAGCTCCTTCTGTCTCATTTCAGCTCGTCTTCATCACAAACTGTCAGTGAATCAGTCTGTCTGGTGTCAAACAGGCTGCAGAGACACAAACACACTGAGTGTGTGTGTGTGTGTGTGTGTGTGTGTGTGTGTGTGTGTGTGTGTGTCAGGAACATGGAGCTCAGTTAAAGGAACAGTCTGCTGTTTACTTCATGTTTCCTCTGCAGGCAGCCTGAAGCTGCTTTTAATTCATTTCTCTCAGAAATCATCTCAGACATCTTCAGTCATAAATAGAATCAAATAATAAAAACAGACATGGTGAGTTCATGTGCTGTTGTAAAGATTGAAAAAAAATATTTCTTTACGCCAACTGACAGAAATGATTTATGAGACACTTAACTTATAAAACAAAACGAAAGACACCAAGTAGAAAGAAGCAACAAAACAGAATTCAAGCAATAATAAAACAAAACAACAAAAACATCAGTAAAGTGAAGAAGAGCATCAACTGAATGAATCTGCAGCTTCCAAACAAAAACAGATGATGTCAGTGAGTTTAGTTTGATGTGAGAAGTTACACACACACACTAACAACTGAGTGTCGTCTGCGTATATAGAAAATAAATTAGCCCAACAGGTAAGAATCAGCCACCAATCGTTAGCGGCTGATATTAGTTTTAAATCTTTGATTATTGGTTTGTAGAAAAGTTCATCAGAAGAGCCAATCAGATGATGAAGGGGCAGCATCTGACTTTAACACCCGTCACGACTAATGTGTGTAAATTTTCCGCATGGCGAGTAAACCTCTGAAGTCTGTCCGCCGCCACACCGGCGCAGAAACATTTGACACATGGGGACTTCATGCTGCATTCAGGTGCACCTCGTAAACTCAGAAATCTGTATTTGAATGGTGGATGAAGGTTGTTTAAAAGTACTTTTTTCTATCTTTTCTTTGCTGAAATAAATCAGCCTGCATCTGTCTTTACTGTCTTTTTCTTTCATTGCAGCATTTTTAATAATTAGATGCTAAAATCAAAATTTCATTAATTTCTGCAATGGTTTTAAAACTTCTTTGAAAAAAATCTGTTGTTTTCAAAAACTCAGATATATTCTTGTACAACAGGTTTCCAACATCATTTGTTTTGTACTCAATATACAGTATTTTTAAGACCAGTTAATTAAATAAAAAAAACTCTAATAAACCCTGTGATCAGTATCTGATGTTACGTCTTCCAGAGATCAGCCCTAAAAATCCTGATGATTCTTGTTTTACAGCTTTAAAACAGCATCTGGGTCAATATGAGGAGAAAAGTTAGAGAAAAGTTGCTATAAAAAGTCATTAAAGATGTAGAATAATATAACTAAATTTAGTATTTTATTAATTTCTTTATTAGTGTTATGAGTTATTTCTGATTCTGACTATGTAGCAGAAAATACAAAACTTATTATAAGATGTATTTTACATATTTTTGTTCAAACTTTTGTAGTATTTTTATAATTTTATAGTTAATGCTTAATCTGTTAGCTCAATGCTAACACATATAAGGAATTACCATAAACGTGCTAACAGAGATTATCATCCTGATCGTGGTAATAAAATCTGAACGAGCCTTTTTCATCGATCCATTCTGACGTCTCTCGTCTCCGTCCTCCTACAGAAAACCCGGTACGGTACGTACGCCATGCTGCTTCGGGCCAAACTGTCGAGTGGAGACGAGGACCTGTCGGCCTTCGAGTCGCGGCTGTTTGACGACGGCGGCCTGCAGAGGGCGCACTCCAGCCCCACGCTGCCTCAGGACACCGCAGGCAAGGAGAAGACCCGTGGGACCAAGACTTCAAAAAGCTTAAAGGTCACGTCCTCGTCGTCCTCGAGCTCCAAGACCAGCGGCAGCACCAAAGACGGAAGCAAGAAGAAGAACGGCAGCAGCGGAGGCGGTAGCGGCAGCGGCAGCGGGGGCGGGAACAACCAGCGGCCGGAGCTGCAGAAACAGAGCAGCAAACAGGAAGAGGCGCCGTAAGGTGGCGAGGGTCGGGTTTGATATAAGTGTGTAACTGGAGACGGACATGAAGCATCATGGGTAGCAGGCTGACATCCTCCTTTAAACCTTTTGTGTTAAACCTCAGTCAGATTCTGATTGGCTGACAGAGCCCAGCTGAGACGTTCGAGGTCGGTGGGAGATGAGACGCTCGTCATGAAGGAGGACGACTGAACGGAGTCAAAATGTTCAGGAAACACTAATGAGTTTTGAAAAGTGTCATCTGAAGAGCACCAATCAGCTGTCAGAGTTTATTTCTCGTCCAATCATCAATCAGCCGCTGGTGAGTTTCAGCATAAAAGCTTTACTTCTGTCAGATCTTTGATTTCAGGGACTTTCTGGAAACGTTCAGACGGAGACGGAGCTCAAACAGTTTGTAGATACTTTTATTTTCCTCCTCTCAGAGCGACAAACACTGACCTCCTGCACGGCCGCCGCTCTGCTTCTCCTAGCAACAAACGGGGGAGCAGGTTGCCATGCCGACCACATATGACGGACAGAGAGAGCGTGGGACTGTTGCCGCAGCAACCAAGCAAAAAGGGGGATGAGGGAAGGGAGGATGGAGGGAGGATGAAACTCTGGAGTCAGGACTCCCCCGGCCAAACAGACAAACAGACACAGAGGCTGTGATGATGACGAACAGGAACACAATACCTCCTCCTCCTCCGCACTTCACAGAGAGCGTGTGTGTGTGTGTGTGTGTGTGTGTGTGTGTGTGTGTGTGTGTGTGTGTGTGTGTAAATACAGGCTGAACATGCTGGATGGAGGCTGATCAAAGTGTCACTGCGGTTTGTTTTATTCATGTTGTTTTGCTCACTGAGTTCTGCAGGAACACAGCAGCTGTACGGAGGATCATTAGTGACCAAAATCTACTGACTGAGCAGAAAAACCAAAAAATAACACTTGAGTTAATCTGTCAGCTGAGCAGAGAGCTGGAAATCATCCCACAGTTACTGATGGCTCATAACAACACCTCTTTATTTAGAGAAAACTTCCTGAAGTAAGAAAACCTCATTCAAAAGTCCACTGACATTTTTAACAATTTAAAAAAGTTCAGACTCAGCAGTCGGCCATGTGGCCGTCTAACACCGATGGTTATTTACTGTTTCTGTTTTTTTTTAAGTGTTTTTTTGGTCTGGCCCCCTACAGTTACAGTTTCAGAGTGCAGTTCACTTCAGCTGCTCACTGCATTTGATACGATTATTAGAGATGTTCTGATTCCACTTTTTCCTTCCATATATGTGAACATTTCATTTATGGGACGCTGCTTATAATAAATGAGAGATTGTAAGGAGGTACAGTGACGTCAGCTCACTATACTGCTGTAAAAAAAAAAAAAATCAGCCTAATATTTAAAAACAAAGTACCAAAAAAAGTTAAATTATAGATTCATGTACAAGAAAAAAACATAGAAAATGAAGACCTGCACCTCTACAGGAAACAAATTCAACAAATCTGAAGATATCAGTAGAAATGAAATAAAATAAATATGTTAAGAAAATAATTTATTCTGTGACAGTTGGGCCACAATAAGGGAGAAATAAATGAGGAGGAAGTTTTTCTAATTTCTTAAAGTCAAACTTTCAGTATTAGTGTCAAACATAAGAAAAAATACATCAGAGGAGAAAAAATCTAAATGAAATACCATTTAAAGTTAAAAATAAAAAACATACAAAACAATACTGAAAGTTTTTTGACATTTCAACTTCACTTCTAAAATTCCAGAATAGAAAAGTTTTTCTCACCGACACACATGAAGCAAACTGAGCTGCAGATTAACAGAATTTATGTTTGTGATCGAGACCAAACTAAAATAAAATTGAACATCCTGAAGATAATGATTTTTGTTTTGGAAAAATGAAAAAAGCGAAAGTAAAACGAACGGTTGATGAATGAAGACACTTTAGATTTGTGCTCACTCAGTACTTTAGTCATTAATGACCTTCCACAGTTTTTCTCTCTTTGCTGGAAACGATGCTGGAAAGTGAAAAATGTTTGAATCCGTCCACTTTATCTTCACCTTCCTGCTGATCAACGTGAGCAGGAAGAAACGTATCAGAGGTTTATTCTTGTTCCTCGCTGAAATGATCCTGTTTGTTTTCCTCCTGTTGGTGACGGACTGAGCCGTCAGCCGTCCTCTTAAAGTCAAGTCGAAAAGTGAAAACCCAAAATATGGAAGAAAAATTCTGCCCCTGTGATGGAAAAAAAGATCCTGTGCTTCATTACAGTCATAAAGTTTCACATTATTTTTTAGAAAGTTTCTTTCTAATGACTCAAATGATTTTCTTTTTCATCACGTTCATCGTCAGAAATGTGATTTCATGTCTAAAAGAGTCTCCTGATCATCTTTACAGTCAGACACCAGACAGGGTTTCTGGGTAGTGAAGTCTTCAACATGCAGTTACCTCTTGTTGCCACCTGGGGTCACCAGAGTGCGAAGCTGAGCTGTGAATGATGTCCTCAATTCAAAATGTTACTTTAGTAAAAGTACAAAAGTACTAGCATCAAAATGTAAAAATGATAAAAAATAAAAAGTACTCATTGTACAGAATAAAATATATTTAGGGCCGAACAATTAATCGAACAATTTTCAAATCGCAGGAGGTTCAATATGTGTTCAGTGCAAACTGTGAGTCAAACTGTCATTTTAAATGAAACTTCGTGCTGCAGAAATGTCCTGATCTACTTCACATTTTGTATTAGAAACTAAAGCTGTTAAATAAATGTTTTGGAGCAGAACTATAGAAATTAGCATTGAAATGTTTTAAAATACTAGTAGTACCACAAAATTATACCTGAGTAAATGTACTTAGTTACATTCTACCACTGTGAAAGAATATCAGATGATTTAGGACAAAAAAAAACTTGGCCAAAATATTATATCTAGAGCTGCAACTAACAGTTAATCTGTTTTTTTATTTTCTCAAGTAACTGATTAGTTATTTAGTCCATAAAGTGTCTAAGATGACGTCCTCAAATGTCTTGTTTTGTCCACAACTCAAAGACATTCAGTTTACTGTCAGAGAGGAAAGAAACCAGGAAATATTCACATTTAAGAAACTGAAATCAAAGAAACTGACTCTGATCAAAAAATGACTTTTGATTGAACGATTATAAAAATAGCTGGCAACTAATTGTTGCAGCTCGACATTAATCTTGATTTTCTTATATAATATATATATACATATATATCAATATTCACATATCTGTAAAATAAAGAAACAGTTATCTGGTCACATGACCAAGAAACAACAAATTAGGGTCCAATCTGCAGCCCTACGTCCCGACCATGAAGTAATTATTGATATTTATTTCTGTGGGACTTCAGTTTCAGTGGATGTGAAGTAAAAGCATGACTTCGTGTTTGATTTCCTCCCTGTGATGTAACACTGCAGCGTTTCTCACATCATCCTGTTGTTCTTCATGAATAATAAACGCTGAACAGACGGAGAGCCGACTGTTTGATACATGAAGAAAACACATGTAGTGACAGCAAACGGTCACCAGGTGGCAGCAGAGAGGAGCTGAGTGTTGGTGCTTCTGCAGGTCAGGACTTAGAAAAAACACAACTTTTCAATCAGTTTGCCGACATTTTTTCTTTTCATCTTTTGAGATGAAACTCTTCAGACTTCTGTCAGTTTGGCAGGTTTGTGGTCAGAAACCTTTTTAATCCAAACAATCTGTGAATCCAGATTCCCTGAAAACTCAGAGGGGAAAACTTGAAGATTTGATCCTTGAAGGAGGAAAAGAGAAACTGAATGTTTCTTGCAGGACTGTGGATTTTTGGTCTGTAACAGCAGTAAGAGGTTGTTCAGTGAGCTGTGGGAGCTTTTTTTTTTTTTTGAGATTCCTGAAGGATTACAAACATTGATGCTGCTGTTAAAACCTCCCTGGACTGATGATCCTCCAGGAATTAGTCTGGTACAGTTGATTCCTGAGCTCTCAGAGAGATATTAACAGAAACTGAAATGGTTTCTGTTTGTCTCGTTGGTCCAGATGTGGACCGGTGAGGTATCATCTCCACTCAGTGGCTGATCAGACTTCAGAAATGTCTCATTTCAAAGGTACTGATGGAGTCCAAACCAAATGGAAAATCTTTTTCAGACGATAGGTGATGGGTTCAGAGATTGGTGGATGCAGACCGTTTTCAGTCCTTAAGTCTCTTTGATTGGGTTCAAACGTCACGGTCAGAAGAAAGTTATCACATGACCTCGCTCGTTTTCTTGAGTTGGAAATCAGGAAACGATTTGTCAACAAGTCTTCATGTTCACTGCACATCGTACCAGTTGATATGGGCATTAGTCGTCCACCGTCGTCATTAGCTTTGAGTTTTGATTCTGGAGCGTTTTTGACGTCCAACACGATCCACATCAACTCCAAGACGATGAAAACCTTCATGGAGGCTGGAGTCTGTGTGAATTAGATCGATGGATGTTTCATACACACTGCAGACGTCTTGCTGACTTACAGAGACCCAAACCATGAACTTTCCCAAGAAGAGGAAGTCTTGTCCCAGATTCCCTCCTTCCTAAATCATTTTCAGACGATAGGTGATGGGATCAGAGATTGGTGGATGAAGACCATTTGTGCCGGCAGGTAGAGCTAGATATCATTTAAAAAATGATGATACAGGTACCAATTCCAGTACCCTTAAAGTCGTACCGTTACATTGGAGTACTTCATTCGGTACCCTTTCTTGAAGATTACTATTTACATAGAGCGCTTGCAGTGATTGGCTGTGAGCAGAAACATCTGGACCTGGGTACCAAAAGGATTGAATGCAGCTATTGTTTGATTGGAGAAGTTTTAAAACTTTGTGGTACTGGGTTATTTTAATACTTTAAAGTTAGTGAGTACTGTTACTCAGTCCTCGTGGCAGGTAACAGACCATCTCACTCAGTGTGACCTTCATCCAATAAACTCTTCGTCTCTGTCAGATCGTACGACATCAGTTCTGAGGTTGTCAAATTGTGCGATGAAGGTCTTGTGAATCGTAGCGCTACGATGGTTTTGTCATCCACTCCCGTCATCTACCTTCATGTTTTAAATTGTCTGGGTCTGACTGTCCTCGCATCTCTTTCTGATTGGGTCCAAACTTCAAGTGTCACTGGCCTGATGTCTGACCGTCCTCGTCTGCATTTTCATAAACAACTAAGATGGCTGCCGCTGATGTGGATCTGTTTTTGTTGAATCCACTGTCACATTAAATTTTCTCCAAACAACTGTGCTGAAAGCTTCCAACAGGATTTGGTAAAAGTTTACCAACTACGTTTCCTTGCTCTGATTGGACCAGTTCTGTCCAGAGGGACTTTGGTTGATCGATAATGTCCTTTGGTTCTAGACGAACTGGTCTGGCGATTCCATAAGTACCTTTGAAATGATTCCCGTACTTTTGACACGTAAAGCGCTCTGTGGTTGATCTGACAGCAGTAACGTGACGACCAGACAGGACGTCTGTCCGTCCGTCCGTCCTTCAGCCTCCATCAGACAAACACCGACATGCTGGTTGATGCAGGAGGAGTCTGCTGACTGAGCTGCTGCTGCTGAGACGCTGACAGACAGCAGGGTGCGCTGTTTGACCCCCGCCGGGTCCTATTTACTCCCTCAAATATCCAGTAACACTTGTGTATTTCGGGTGTTTTTGTCGCACTGTGCAATGTAAAGCAGCATAGGATGAATTTGTCTAAAAGTCATGGCCGCTTTCAGCTCTTCGTCTGTGTCCAAACCCTGTAAATAAATGTACAAGTTCACATTGAGAAGCCATATTGTAGTTGGGCTGAACGCCTAGCTAGCGCTCGCTCGCTCGCTGCGTTTTAGGGCACTTTGGTTTAGATGTTTTAGAGTGAAGCAGATGTTGAACCTCCCACCTGTTTATTTATTCTGTTCATCGTCGTCTCCTGAGCGACGGCAACAAATGCTGACTTTAGTTTCTGTGAAAGTTTTTTTGTCTTTCGGCTTCGCTGCGGCTTGAATGTTCGCCGCCGGCTCGCCGATCGATAGCTGTACATACTGTCCACTTCCTGTGAGGTTTTGGTCGTAGTGAAACACAAAAAACATGTTTGGAAGGCTTAGAGGCAAAAATAAAAACATTTTGAAAAGAAAACTCGAAGGTCTGAGAGTCGTTTTTTTCTTTATTATTCAGATTCAGAAACCTCGACAGTGCAGCATTTCAGCGTGTCGTTAAATGCTGATTAAATATTTCATCCAGGCTGTTTGGTTAAAAAAAAAGAAACCACATGAATACACAGTATTAGTAAAAACACACACAGCCTCTACTGGACTCTACTGGGATTCCACTGATGTCGACAACATAAAAGAGTGAAACTTTATACACAAAACACAACATGTCTTTTCTGAAAATAACGGAGAGAGAAAGACGATTAACCGCCAGATAAAAAAACATTCAAAACAATCAGAACATGTTCATGTTGCACCGCCCGAAAACTGGTTCTGAAAAACATTAGACTTTCAGGAGATGAGATTTAAGAAATGTAGAAAAATATTCAATTAAGTCAAAATGATTCAATTCTAAGTCAGAGAATTAATTTGTGGATCTGATTCAATAACTTAAAAAGTCAAAATGGTTGCGATAACTTCAAGTCTTCAGTATGTAAAAATATTTAACCAGTAACAAGCATTTTTGACTCAATAATTTAGAAGCAAAGACTTTAGTTAAAATTATAATAACTGATTGATTAGTGTCTTATAATTTTGACCAGAAAAATATTTTGTCAATTTAACAAACTTCATATATCAGAATTTTGACATAAAAAGCCAAATGTTTAATCACTTTAACTGAAATATTTAGACTTTTTGAGTCAAAATGAGCTCATAATTATAACTTATTGTCACAATTTAACTCAACATCAACATAATTTTTATTCACAATATCAACAATAACTTTAATTTCTGTTATTCATAACATTTAAAATGTTTTTCTTTGTGGCGTCTCTGAGCTTCTGTAAGTTTTATTGACTGAAAAAATAAATGATAAACAGAAACTGATAACAGGTGAGTCCAGGTAAACCTGATGATGTCACTGCTTACAACGACAACAGCTGAGACGTGCTGCGTTCCAGATCAGACAGAAAATTGGAAATTCTACTTTCTGACAAGATGTAAAAGCAGGTCGACTCTTATTGGACGTCGAGTCAATAAGGTAACACACTCACACACTCACACACACACACACACACACACACACACACACTTCGTAAACACAGACGTCCACAGAAATAAACTGAAATCACCTCTATTTCATTAAAGTTTGAAGAAAAACATAAATTAATTAAAAATGTTACAAAGTGTAAAACTGAAAACATAAATTTATGAAAAAAAGGAACAAATCAGTTTTATATTGATGATCAAACCTCGTTCATATCAACGTGTTTGTTGCTTTTTATTTGAATTTTTATAAAAGTTTTTGCTAAAACTCATTTTTCTAACGACGTCTGTGATGAAACGTTTGACGACTTCCTGTTGTGAATTTACAGTCTGTTGGTTGGTCTGGAACGCAGCACTCGTCTCCTCTGCAGGTCAACAAACATCGAGTCCGACTCGTCCAGCAGAGACTTGACCGTCCCGTCAGTCCAGTTCTACAGAGTTCTGGTTCCTGCTGGAGACCCGACGGTCCTGAAGCTGATCACATAGGACTGCGTCTCCTGCTTGTCACTGATTGGCCACAGGCGGTTCCTCTTCTTCCATTGGCTGGCTGCCAAACCCACTGTCGACCGTGGCGTCTGATTGGACAGAACAATACGAAGAAGGTGAGTCTGGCTGCACTTTGAATCAAACTTTTTAAACGTAGTTCATCTGTAAATCATCTGAGCAGCTTTTATTTATTGTCACAAAACTTAACAAGAACAAAACTTTATTTAGAGTAACATAACTTTATGTACAGTATTAAAACTTTATTTATGATAACACTGCGTTGTTTATCGTAACAATCTTATTTATAGTAACTTCATTTATGATAACTTAATTTAGAGTAACGTAACTTTATTTATGGTGCCAAAACTTAATTTAAGATAACAAAACGTTGTTTATCGTAACAAAACTTTATGATGACAAAACTTTATTTAGTGTAATGTAACTTTATGCATAGTATTGAAACTTTATTTATGTTGACAAAAATTTTGTTTATAGTAACAAAATTTTATTTTCCATCACAAAACTTAATTTAACATAACAAAACATTGTTGTAACAAAACTTAATAATAACACAACTCTTTTTTTATAGTGACAACTTTATTTGTTGTAGTAAAACTTTAATGTGACAAAACTTCCTTTCTGGTCACATGACTTTACTTAGGATGAAAAAATGTTATTTATGGTCACATAACTTTATTTATGGTGACAAAACTGAATTTGTAGTAACACTACTTCATTTATGGTAACTTTATTTACAGTAACATACCTTTATTTAATGTGATAAAACTTTAATGATATTGATATAACTTTATTTATGGTAACAAAACATAGTAATAGAACTGACAGAAATTAATTTCTAGTACAGAGATGCACCTCATGAGGTATTTGTCTTTTATTTTGGGTTCCTGGAAGCTTTAGTCAGACTGAATATGAAAACAATAAAACCCCATACATGTATGAGGACAGTTTAAAAGTGTGTGTGTGTGTGTGTGTGTGTGTGTGTGTGTGTGTGTGTGTGTGTGTGTGTTACCTGTGCTGTGTTTGTCGTCTCGTAGCTCGGTGTTTCTCAGCAGTCGGACTCCTTCTGTCAAACCGAGAGACTGAAGAGCTTCAACCAGACCCTGGACCGGACCTCCACCCAGCTGGACAGACAGACGCAGGACATCACACATGTCAGAGACATCAGAGACGTCTTTTCATTGACTTTTGCTCTCCAACAGCGAGACAATGAAGCAGGTGAGTTACCTTGTAGTGCTGCAGCAGGTGTTGGCACGGCGTCGGACTGTCCAGGTACAGGTGGGTCAGCGTCATCATCCCGAGCTTCTCCGCCAGTTTCCTCCAGGGGACGTCTCCGACGCTCAACACCTCCACCAGGCGGGACAGCGTGTCCTCGTCCAGCCCTGAAGCCTCCACCTCTGCAACACCAACACACACAAAGTTCCACAAAGCCACAGAGAATTTTATTTTACTGCTTTGTATTTGAACTGTAGACTCCAAAATTCATGTCAGAGGAAGTTTAAATAAAGTTTCGGTGAATATCAGCGTCCTGCAGCAGCAGAAGTGTCCAACTGCTGACCTCTGACCTGCAGGCGATGGACATGGACAGAGTCTCCGGTTACAAACCTTCAGTGCTGCTCGGCTTCATCTTCTTACTGCAGTGACGACTCGACTTCGGACTCTGTCTGGAGTTCAACAGGTTCCTCACCTAAGGGGAGGAGACGAGGAGACCAGGACATGAGGAGGTGAGGAGACCAGGAGACCAGGACATGAGGAGGTGAGGAGGGAGAGAAGACGAAGAGACCAGGACATGAGGAGGTGAGGAGGGAGAGGAGACCAGGAGACCAGGACATGAGGAGGTGAGGAGGGAGAGGAGATGAAGAGACCAGGACATGAGGAGGTGAGGAGGGAGAGAAGACGAGGAGACCAGGACATGAGGAGGTGAGGAGGGAGAGGAGATGAGGAGACCAGGACATGAGGAGGTGAGGAGGTGAGGAGGGAGAGGAGACCAGGAGACCAGGACATGAGGAGGTGAGGAGGGAGAGAAGATGAAGAGACCAGTACATGAGGAGGTGAGGAGGTGAGGAGGGAGAGGAGACCAGGAGACCAGGACATGAGGAGGTGAGGAGGGAGAGGAGACCAGGAGACCAGGACATGAGGAGGTGAGGAGGGAGAGGAGATGAGGAGACCAGGACATGAGGAGGTGAGGAGGGAGAGAAGACGAGGAGACCAGGACATGAGGAGGTGAGGAGGGAGAGGAGATGAGGAGACCAGGACATGAGGAGGTGAGGAGGTGAGGAGGGAGAGGAGACCAGGAGACCAGGACATGAGGAGGTGAGGAGGGAGAGAAGACGAAGAGACCAGGACATGAGGAGGTGAGGAGGTGAGGAGGGAGAGGAGACCAGGAGACCAGGACATGAGGAGGTGAGGAGGGAGAGGAGACAAGGAGACCAGGACATGAGGAGGTGAGGAGGGAGAGGAGACCAGGAGACCAGGACATGAGGAGGTGAGGAGGGAGAGGAGACGAGGAGGCTTTTGTGTTGGAGTTTGTATTATTCTACATTCTGATTTCCATTTTTACTGCAAATTGGTTCCACATGTTGGTTATCAGTTTTCTGATTGATCACTAATCATCTGCATCAGCTGTCAGTCACTAATTTGTTTCTCATTGGCTGTTTTTTGTGTTTTCACTGATTCGACACTGTGATTACATCTTTGACTTTTATTTTGAAAGAATAACCTGTTTACCTTTTGACACTTGGCGAGGTCCAGGGGGGTGTGTCCTCCTGCGGCTCTCTTGCGGGGGTTGACTGGCGGCGAGGCGGCCTCTTCTCTGATTGGCTCGTCTTCGTCCTGCTCTTCGTCTGAGGAGGAGCTGAGGAACAGCGGCTCGTCGTTCTCCAGGTTCTTATCAGCACCTGAAGAACAGACTCCAGTTAGTCCCTCAGATCTGATCAGGATTTTATTTATTTATCACACGTCAACATTTTCTGATATTTTATGGACCAAACAACTTATTGATTATTGGAAAAATTACTGCCGGATTGATCACTAGTCCAAACGTGTGAACAGGTGAACAGGATTAATGAACTGTGAATATGTTCTGCAGGAACAGATTCTGTGTTCTGTGTTTTGTTGACTGACCTGCAGCGACGAGCATCGAGCAGAGCGTCGGAGAACCCAGACTGGCCGCCAAGTGGAGCGGAGTGTTTCCTCCAAACGTGGTCGCGTTAACGTCTGCCTTCAACTGGAGACACAAATGCAGACGATGGCTGTGATGTCACTGTGATGTCACTGATGAGCAGGTGTACAGGTGACCTGTGTGTGTGTGTGTGTTACCTCAGTGATGAGCATGCAGGCCACCTTGAACAGGTTTTCTCTAACAGCCAGGTGGAGGGCGGTGTTTCCACTCTTCTGCTCAGGTGCGTTGATTTTGGCTCCACCCTCCACCAGCAGACGGAGGCAGCGCTCGCCGTCCCTCCTCACCGCCAGGTGGAGAGGATGAAGACCTGACACAGAGGAACACAGGTGATGCTTTAGTTTGTTCAGAGGTGATCAGTTATTAGCGTCTTTGTATCAAACTGTGTCGGCTCTCACCGTGGAAGTCAGTGGTGTTCACCAGGTGGGCGTGGTGTTCCCCCAGGTGAGCCAGCAGGGGGCGGAGGGTGGTACTGTCGCCGGCCAGTGCGGCCAGGTGGATGGGACTGCGACCATCTTTGTCCAGCAGGCTGGGGTCGGCACCCGCCCTCAGCAACACCTCCACCACCTTCACCTGCCGGGTGATCACTGCCAGGTGGAGCGGAGTCTACAGAGACAGGAAGAGGAGGAGTCAGTGGACAGCTGTTACCTGAGACTGAGGGCTTTAGTAGTTATCTGTGTTCAGGTGAGTTATCGAGGAGTTATCTACCTGTCGGAGGTGGTTGGCTGTGTTCAGGTGAGTTAACGAGGATTTATCTACCTGTCGGAGGTGGTTGGCTGTGTTGACGTGAGTTAACGAGGATTTATCTACCTGTCGGAGGTGGTTGGCTGTGTTGACGTGAGTTAACGAGGATTTATCTACCTGTCGGAGGTGGTTGGCTGTGTTCAGGCGAGTTAACGAGGATTTATCTACCTGTCGGAGGTGGTTGGCTGTGTTCAGGCGAGTTAACGAGGAGTTATCTACCTGTCGGAGGTGGTTGGCTGTGTTGACGTGAGTTAACGAGGATTTATCTACCTGTCGGAGGTGGTTGGCTGTGTTCAGGCGAGTTAACGAGGATTTATCTACCTGTCGGAGGTGGTTGGCTGTGTTCAGGTGAGTTAACGAGGAGTTATCTACCTGTCGGAGGTGGTTGGCTGTGTTCAGGCGAGTTAACGAGGATTTATCTACCTGTCGGAGGTGGTTGGCTGTGTTGACGTGAGTTAACGAGGATTTATCTACCTGTCGGAGGTGGTTGGCTGTGTTCAGGTGAGTTATCGAGGAGTTATCTACCTGTCTGAGGTGGTTGGCTGTGTTCAGGTGAGTTATCGAGGAGTTATCTACCTGTCGGAGGTGGTTGGCTGTGTTCAGGCGAGTTAACGAGGATTTATCTACCTGTCGGAGGTGGTTGGCTGTGTTGACGTGAGTTAACGAGGATTTATCTACCTGTCGGAGGTGGTTGGCTGTGTTCAGGTGAGTTATCGAGGAGTTATCTACCTGTCGGAGGTGGTTGGCTGTGTTGACGTGAGTTAACGAGGATTTATCTACCTGTCGGAGGTGGTTGGCTGTGTTCAGGTGAGTTATCGAGGAGTTATCTACCTGTCTGAGGTGGTTGGCTGTGTTCAGGTGAGTTATCGAGGAGTTATCTACCTGTCGGAGGTGGTTGGCTGTGTTGACGTGAGTTAACGAGGATTTATCTACCTGTCGGAGGTGGTTGGCTGTGTTGACGTGAGTTAACGAGGATTTATCTACCTGTCGGAGGTGGTTGGCTGTGTTCAGGTGAGTTATCGAGGAGTTATCTACCTGTCTGAGGTGGTTGGCTGTGTTCAGGTGAGTTATCGAGGAGTTATCTACCTGTCGGAGGTGGTTGGCTGTGTTGACGTGAGTTAACGAGGAGTTATCTACCTGTCGGAGGTGGTTGGCTGTGTTCAGGCGAGTTAACGAGGATTTATCTACCTGTCGGAGGTGGTTGGCTGTGTTCAGGCGAGTTAACGAGGATTTATCTACCTGTCGGAGGTGGTTGGCTGTGTTCAGGCGAGTTAACGAGGATTTATCTACCTGTCGGAGGTGGTTGGCTGTGTTCAGGCGAGTTAACGAGGATTTATCTACCTGTCGGAGGTGGTTGGCTGTGTTGACGTGAGTTAACGAGGATTTATCTACCTGTCGGAGGTGGTTGGCTGTGTTCAGGTGAGTTATCGAGGAGTTATCTACCTGTCGGAGGTGGTTGGCTGTGTTGACGTGAGTTAACGAGGATTTATCTACCTGTCGGAGGTGGTTGGCTGTGTTGACGTGAGTTAACGAGGATTTATCTACCTGTCGGAGGTGGTTGGCTGTGTTGACGTGAGTTAACGAGGATTTATCTACCTGTCGGAGGTGGTTGGCTGTGTTCAGGCGAGTTAACGAGGATTTATCTACCTGTCGGAGGTGGTTGGCTGTGTTCAGGCGAGTTAACGAGGATTTATCTACCTGTCGGAGGTGGTTGGCTGTGTTCAGGCGAGTTAACGAGGATTTATCTACCTGTCGGAGGTGGTTGGCTGTGTTGACGTGAGTTAACGAGGATTTATCTACCTGTCGGAGGTGGTTGGCTGTGTTCAGGTGAGTTATCGAGGAGTTATCTACCTGTCGGAGGTGGTTGGCTGTGTTGACGTGAGTTAACGAGGATTTATCTACCTGTCGGAGGTGGTTGGCTGTGTTCAGGTGAGTTATCGAGGATTTATCTACCTGTCGGAGGTGGTTGGCTGTGTTGACGTGAGTTAACGAGGATTTATCTACCTGTCGGAGGTGGTTGGCTGTGTTGACGTGAGTTAACGAGGATTTATCTACCTGTCGGAGGTGGTTGGCTGTGTTCAGGTGAGTTATCGAGGAGTTATCTACCTGTCGGAGGTGGTTGGCTGTGTTGACGTAAGTTAACGAGGATTTATCTACCTGTCGGAGGTGGTTGGCTGTGTTCAGGTGAGTTAACGAGGAGTTATCTACCTGTCGGAGGTGGTTGGCTGTGTTCAGGCGAGTTAACGAGGATTTATCTACCTGTCGGAGGTGGTTGGCTGTGTTGACGTGAGTTAACGAGGAGTTATCTACCTGTCGGAGGTGGTTGGCTGTGTTCAGGTGAGTTATTGAGGAGTTATCTACCTGTCGGAGGTGGTTGGCTGTGTTGACGTGAGTTAACGAGGATTTATCTACCTGTCGGAGGTGGTTGGCTGTGTTCAGGTGAGTTATTGAGGAGTTATCTACCTGTCGGAGGTGGTTGGCTGTGTTGAGGATGTTTTGCTGCTGGCTGCTGAGCAGAGTGTGGATCAGTTGCTGGATCACACCTGTCTGCTGATGGATGATGGCCAGGTGCAAAGGACTGTGGGAAAATAAAACTTAGGATGAGTCAAATTCAATAATGTCTTATTGATATGGACCCTTCTGGTTTTGTTGTCTCAGGCAGCTTGTAGGACAGAAAGATGAGGTTAAAAGCCTTACGTGTCTCCGTTGCCGTCCTGGATGCCACACAGGTGTCTCTGGATTGCCAGGAGGACCCGGGCGTCCCCAGTACTGCAGTACTGCAGCAGGGCTGCAGCGGTCTGTCTGGCGCTCTGAGAGGCTCGGCTGTGGAGGGCGGTGGCTGGAAACAAAAACCAGAGCGACGGACTTTTAAGGGAAATTTGACTTTGACACAAAGAGTCACATCGTCTGCAAACAGACAACGTTTCACTTCATTTTCCTTCACACAGCTTCTCACCGATCTGAAACAGCTGCTGTTGTAGTGGTGAGCCAGTCTGTCCTCCAGACTGTCCTGCTGTTTGTCCCCCTGTCTGTCCTTCTGTCTGTTGCTGCTGGGTAACGCCTGTCTGAGGGGTGGAGCCTGACATCTGAGCCCCTCCACCGAAGCCTGTGAAGTTTCCTGTGTAGAAAAGTCCTCCTGGTCCTCCTCCTCCGTTCATCTGCTGGTTGAACTGGAATCCTACAGAAGGAGACAGAGTCCACAGTGAAGTCCCAGTTTGTCCAGTCTGAGGGACCAATTATTTTGAATTCTTCATGTAATATCTAATAATCAAAGAATCAAAACATGCAAATAAACAAAGTCTGACTTCAGCATCATCCCAGACGGATAAAGATTCATTCTCACCTGGAAAATGATTCTAAAAAAAAAAAAAAACAGAAGAAAAAAAAAAACCTCTCCTTTGTTTTCTTTGAGAAACTCCAGAGTGAATCAGCCTCCTTCTCTTTAAATGATTTGTTTGCAAACTAATTTACTGGTTAAAAATGATTAATGTACATTCAATGTTTTCAAGTGAAGCTTTGTCATATTTTATGAAAAATAAAAACAAATCCTCCAACAAAATCCTCAGTTTGAATAAAGTGATTAATTGGATTAAAAATGTATTTTTTCTGATACAATCCATCTGTTTAATTAACATAAATGTGATTAGTGCTGTTAGCTGCCTGTTGTTCATTATGAAGATGATTACGTCTGTCTTTGTCCAATAAAGTTTGACTTTTGGACTTTATAAGTCTGGAGTTATTAGAAATGTTTGGATCCAAAGAGTCGGACTCAATCCTCTGCAGCTGGAATCTAATTCTACAAATAATATAATAATACTAATAATTAATATTCATTCATCCCGTCCTTCTTTTAAACTGTGAGTTTAAACTGTATGAACAGACGTGCAAAAAAAGAAAGTTAAAATGTCTACCTCCTCCTCCTCCTCCTCCTCCTGCTCCTCCAAATCCCCCGGCTCCTCCTCCTCTTCCTCCTCCTCCTCCTCCTCCTCCTCTCCAGGGTTCATAGTGCGGCAGCGGCTTCTGCTTCTTCCTCAGCACCTCCTCTTTGTCTGAAACACAGACGGAGACGAGAGGAAATTTATAAATGTGGGAAGACAGAAGAAACTGAGAACATCTTGTTTTCCTTCTTTTTTTGTTTTTCGTGATGGTGAGTAGGTGACGACTGAAACTGTTTCCACGGAGGGGAACCCCAAAACTGTGACCTTCAACCCCCAAAAAACCAAAGCTGTTCCTGTCAGAGTCCCGGGGATTCACAGCTCCTTCAACAACAACATGGATCAGAATGAAATCAGAGTTTAAAAATGCAGCCGTGTTTCTGACCTTGGACCTGCGGGATGTAGGTGAACTGTTTGGGGTCGCTGCTGTCGCCCGCCTTCTTCCTCTTCAGCTGCAGGAAGACGGTGACGGGACGCTCGATCTCTGTGCTGTGATAGGGCGGCGTCTTGAACACGATGGCGTACTGAGGAGACAGAAGACACGACAGCCAATCAGGATCAACTTTAACCTGGGATTACATCACAGTTTACATGAATAAGGCTGTTTGTCGTCTTTGTTTGCCGGAGAAGCTGAAATATTAACAACTGATTAATGATGAAAAATTAGAAAAAAGAACATTAAGAGTTGAAATTATTCACGTCTTCCAGCTCCTTTTCAGACATGAAATATTTGTTTGTTGTTGTGAGTTTTCTGTCAATTTTATTGATTATTCTTGTTTTGTTTTTTACTTATTGACTTATTACTTTTTTAAATGTTGAAAATAATTAAAGACTCCCTCTGCAGAAGTTAAATTTAATCTGAGCTTTAACTCGTCTCTGCAGCTCCAGAATCGTAGTTTAATATTTTATTTTTCTTTAAACTGGAGAAAAGTTTGGCTCCAGTCCAGAGGTCAGCATCTTAAAACAGAAATCAGCTCTAAAGGATCATTAACAAACATGTAAACGCACAGAAACAAATGAACAATTCTGTTATTATAATATTATAATAATATATGATAACATGTGAAATGACAAAAATCATGTTTTTGTAACACTGAAAAAAGAAAATAAAAATAAACGCTCAGGTGTGTTGATCTTTAATTTGTACGTGTCATATTATCTGTGTGAATTTCCTCTGTGTGGGATCAATAAAGTTTATCTGATCTGATCTGAAAATCTTAAATGTCTCTGCTGCTTTTTCAATATTTCTGAATCATTTAAGACATAAAAACTAAATATCTGCTGCAGTGTTTTCTGTGTGAATAAATATTTGTGTGACAGTTTGAAGGAAATCCCCACCGAGTGAAGACAAAACACGTCTTTTATTCTGTTTGTTGTGGTTTCAAAACATTCATCACTTCCTCGATGTAACTGACACACACAGAGTGTGTGTGCGTGACTCATTCTCACACACACACACAGTCCGTACCTGTTTGTGAACGTCGGTCGGTGAAAAGTCACCGAACGCCTCCCAGCCTCCCTCGTCGTCTTCCTCATAGAAACGGATCTCTATGTCATCTGTGAGGTGCAGCACAGAGGCATGATGGGAAAAATAAACACAAAACACTTTTTAATAATTAATAACATCCAGCTGTGAAGAGTAACTGAGTACATTTACTCAAGTACTGTACTTAATTACACATCTGAGAGTGATTTTCTGCTTCTGTCACTACTTTTCTTTAGTTACTTTGCAGATTCAGATGAATGAAACTGAATATCATCGACAAACACATGATGATGTATTATTACACATCCAGATAAAACTTTATTGATCAGGTGGGTGATTGACAGCCCTCGTTATTGGCTGCTGCCACAGATTTAAACCTCTGGAATGAAAAAGGAAATTATTGTCCACCGTCGATTATTTGTAGAAACTATTGAAAACATTTCAGAACTGAATCATCAAAAGAGATAAAAGTCGAGCAGAAACAACTTCTCACCTTTCTGGACTTTGTCACAGAGCAGGAAGATCTCGTCTCCTCCGAGCACCGAGCCGCACGTCTTATCCATCCGAGAGATTTTCAGGTTGGAGGCGTTTGGAGATTCTGCAGCAAAAACACAGATGAGTCTTTTATCGTCACTGTGGCTTCTTTCATGTGATCTGATTCGTTAGCCTGCAGCTAACTGAGCTAACTAACATCTGTCTGCAGCTGCATCGACACACACAGACTGCAGGTCTGTCATGTCCACAGGTCACTGAGTCAAAAGCTTTGATACAAATCTTACATTTTCTTCTAATTAATACAGTTTTTATTTATCAGTTCAAAAAAACTGAAACAAAATAATATCATAATAATCATAATAATATCATATTTTATTGTTTCAGTTGTCAAATTACAGCAGCAGTCAGTTTATAAGAAACCTTCAGATTAAACTGATCTGAGCTCAGCTGTCAGCACAGAAAAGGGTGGAGACTGACAGACGCGTCAAACTGAGGTTTACAGCTGACCTCGACAAAAAACTAAACTGACGTCTCTCAGCTGTTAACTTTGACATTTGGTTTGTGTGTGTGGACTCACTGCTGTCATAGATGGGGTTGGACACGACGGGTTTGAGCGCTCTGGTGAACGCGCCGTTACTGTCCTGCAGGTAGGCGGTGAACTTTAACCTGACGATGTTCAGGTCCATCACCTTCCCGAGCTCCTTGGCCTCCTTCAGGATGGAGTTCTCCTCCGACTCTGAACCACACACACACACACACACACACATACACACGCACACACACACACACACACACACACACGTTAGAACAAAATAAAAAGTCTGTTTTTAAATAAAAAACATTTGCAGTTTGAGACACTAAATGAAAATTTAATGTAAACAGGAAATAGTGGAGGTGTTGAAGTTACCTGTCAGGTGACAGTGAGCTCCTTTCTGTCTCTTCCTCTCCTCCCTCAGCCTCCTGCTCAGAACCTCCACCACACCTTTCTTAGTCACATGGAGGATCCCCAGGTTACTGAATCTACAGGAAGTGACATCACAGGTCCACGTCAGAACACTTTACAAAATAAAAACTACTAGATTTTAAGCTCCTACAGAGAGTTTATAACACGGTTATGACCTCCACAAGTTAACGAGAGCATCATGTTTGTTCTTAAAGTCTGAAATCAGATGATTTGTTTACATTTGAACAGACACTAAACACTTAAATCAGGAGATTATTACAGTGTAAACATTACCGCTTGTGTCCACAGGGGGCTCCAAACTCCACACAACATGTTCCTTTAAACTTTCATGTTTATGTTCTCATTGTTGTTGATATCAGCTCTGCTGTGTTGTGTTCATGTATTATTAAAGTTTTTTTTTTTATTTAAACACACCAATAACAGAAACCAGATTATAATTTGTTTGTTTCATATAGAACTATACACATCTGTTTTTAAAGATTTTTATTACCTGACTTGATTAATAATTAAATAATCAAATTACTTTTTCAAACATGAAAAAATATTTTATAAAACTTAAAGATGTATATTTAGTTTATATATATTGTTTATTTTCTACATTACACTGAGAGGAAACTGTCTGGGTCCCGTTTCAGGCTCTGAGAAACGGGGCCCTGGTTGATTGTATAATAATGTTTATCATATTTGTCTATTTTGAACATTTTTCAGTTATTCTGAACAGTTTGACCTTCTGATATTTTATAAAGTTGAATTTTTTTTTTTATAAAATCCCCTCTGTGGTTTGAATGACTGTAATATTTCTTGGGACTGATTTTTTAAAATAATAACCTTTTTATTCCTTCATCGTCATGAATTCATTTTCTTTTCTTTCTATATTTTTCTTTTCTTTTGCTCTAAATGAAAGATTAAACAGCTGTAAATTCTGGACTTTAAAACTTCCTCTTTGGAGTTTTTCTCTCCTCATCAGGAATAAAATCTCCTCCTCACTGTTTGTTTTAAACTTTTACTTTTGGGTTTAATATTTCAGTCTGAAGACGCAGCGATGCGATTGGATACTGACGAGGCGGTGAGGTCGTTGGGGCCGACGTCCAGCGTGCAGGTTCCGCTCTCGGTGCAGTGACGTCCCACCAGACTGTGAGCGTGAACACGAGGAGGGTCAGAGTGCGTCACCAGCTGGACCTCCACCCGGGCGTGACCCACATAGTTATTAATCTGACGGGAGAAGAAGAAGACAGGAAACAGGGAGGAAGTATTCAGATACTTTACTGCAGTAAAAGTACAAACACAGTAAAAATACTCCATTACAAGAAAAAATCTGATGGAAAATGTTAAATACTTAAAACAAACTGGGGAAAAGGTTCCCAGCTGCATCTCTCAAGTTGTGAACTGTTAATTCCAGAAACTCCAATATGACCTGAACACAACATGAGCACATGAGTGTGTTTTTTAGGGTGAACTATCCCTTTAAAAGCCACAGACAGTGTGTCTGTAGCTGTTTCGACGGCAGCAGAGGTTGTCAGAGTGTTGATGATGTTACTAACCTTCACGGTCGGGTAGGTTCTCCTGTTCTTCTCACTGGAGGCCCCTGGGAGCCCACCGTGGGACGGACCCTCACACTCATAACGGAAACGAAAGCCCCTCTGAGGACACACACACACACACACACACACACACACACACACACTTGGTTGTTAATAACGTCTTTGTGTCGACTCTTCGACCTGAATCAAATTTCTGTTTTTAATCAAAAATCAAATCATCAGATTCTGCAGAAATGTGATGCTTTTATTTTGGAATTACTGCCAGCTTCCTTCAGAGGCAAATAAAAAGATGTGTGTCATCAAACAAACAAAACATGATTTTTCTGCACAATTTCCTCAGATTCTCTGCATCTTTCTTCATATTTATACAGTTTAATATGTCAGATGTGAATATCTCATCAGTCTTCAGACAGGAAACTAAAACATCTTTATGTTTCCAAACTATTTTATTCTGTTGGAATGTGAGGATACATCCTGATGATCAGTGTTTTATTTGCAATAGGTTTTATTATCTTATCTTATTATTACTGTTTTTAAATCAATATTGTGTTGAACAGTGAGGATACCTACATGGTTGATTATTTTATTTGATTATTTTGAGTTTTTGTACATGTTCAGCTCATTACTGCTACTTTTATTTGATTTCATTAAAGAAGAAAAGCAGAATCACTTTAACTTATTTTCTTTGTTATTTTATATCAAAACAGAAATCATATCCTGGACTTTTTGTTGAATTATTATACCAGTTTCATTACATCCCTAATAAAAAGTAAAAGTACTTAGTTACTTAGTTATTATCATGTGAAACAGGATTAAAAAACTTTTTTCTGGACTCGATGGGACTCTCCTGACTTCCTGTTTTTTTCTTTTCAGAACACAGTGATCTGATGTAAAGTCCAACCTGAGCTGATCTGATCAGCAACACACCTGGAAACACCTGGAATCACCTGGAATCACCTGGAAACACCTGGAAACACCTAAATACACCTGAATACACCTGAAAACAATGTACTTAAAGGGATAATTCACCCAAAAATGGGAGCTCAGTCATCATCTCCTCCTCCTCATGATGACTGAAGGTCAGCTTTAGTTTTTTAGTCCACAGAACACAGAATCTCACAAACAGTGGAAGTGAATGGTGACCAGTTTTCAAAGGTAAAAAAAACCCAACAGAATAAAAAAACAAAATGCCTCCATTCTGCTCGTCTGGTGTGATCAAAGTCCCAACATGCTGTTTGCACATCGTCACACCACACACGCACACACACACACACGCACACACACACACACACACACACACACACACAGAGTTCAGACCGTGTGCACGTGAACGTTTCCAAGCTAAAGATTAAGGATAAAAACACGGTGGAAACATAAAACTGGTCTCCATTCACCTCCACTGTTTGTAAACTAAAAAACTGAACCTGACCTTCGGTCATCATGAAGGCGAGGAGTTAATGACTGAACTTTCATCTTTAGATCAACTGTTTTGAGGGACTTGTTATTTACTAGAGTACACTACTTGAGTAAATGTACTCAGTTACTTTCAGAGTTTGATGTGTTTTTTTTGTGTGGGTTCTCTGAAGTGGAACACTGACTGCTGTTCTTTTATAAATGATCCTTCTTGTTCTGTTTCGTCTGAGTTTAACCTCAGAGTCTGTTGGTGTTTGTTCTTCCTCTGGTTGCGTAAACCTGGTTCTTCTTCTTTTCTCCTCACAGCAGAACTGACTGATTTGCATACACAGTCAGTGTGTGTGTGTGTGTGTGTGTGTGTGTGTGTGTGTGTGTCTGTAGTCATGTGACCTTTATGTGCAGAAACTCCCTGACTTCCTGCTGCTGCCTGTTCTGTCCCGTGTTGTTGTTATATGACTGTTGGGAAAACCCTGGATTACAGGAAGTGGCTGTTACAGTAATGAGAGGATCGACGTGGCGACAGAAAACACCACCGTCCAACTGTCTGACACACACTTTAATGTAAATGCAGGGGTGGAAGTAACTAATTACAAATACTGAAATTACTGTAATTGCAAGTAGTTTTTTGGTGTTCTTGTACTTTTCGACGTTCTTTTAGAGTAACTTAAACTTTCGAGTTTGTCCAACCAAAATAACCATCATATGTTGAGACGCACATGATAATCTGTGATTTTATATTTGTGTAAAATATTTGTCACAGTGTTTTTACATGGACAGTTTTCTGTTGCTGTGTTGACGTATCAGTAACGTGACCGAAGAAAATCTCTGCAGGTTCCTGATGGTTGCTTTAAAAACTTCATGTTAACCAATGAGAGCAGACTGAGTGAAGTGGACACGCCCACTTAATGAACAGACCATCTGTCCACAGACGACGGGGCTGATTTTTGTCGTTTGTTTCTGAGTTTAAACGAAGAGACGAGCACCGAGCGACTTATCGTTAATAAAAGTTCAGTTTTGAATCGTTACTATTTCAAGCAGGATGACATTTCATCTCTGTTTTGTCTACAGCTGACACGTGACGTAACCATGGCAACAGCTCAAAAAGGGTTTATTGGTTGCTTTCAGGCCAGTTTGTACAGCCGGACACAGGAAGTGAGGCGTTGGTCTCACCTGTTTGGGCTCCTCGATGATCTGGATGTACGGACCGTGAGCTGAAACACAAAGAACAGTTCCGTTGATGACACACAGAAACTGTTAGTGACGTTCAGCGGTCACAGCAAGTCATGCTTTCAGGATTTCACCAACCACTTTCATTATTTCACCAGCTACAAAACTTTTTACACCTCATAAAACTGCAGAATGGGGTGTTTTCCCCGTTAGTAAGTTCTGGAGAGTTTAGATCTATGTTCTCAGGTACAGTTCAGTTACAGTTTGAGGACAAACGAGGTCTGCGCTTGTAGCCCCCCCACCCCCCCCCCAAACTTGCATCCAACACGAACGACTAAAGAAGAAAGTCTCAGAGTTCAATCCACTCTGTAAAGAATCCGTTTGTTTCCCCCACAACCTCAAAAGTTCAGTCCAATCCAGTTCGTGATCACCAAAGAAAGAGAACTCAAAAAATCTGCGGCGGCCTCAACTGTCGGAGAATCAAAGACGACCAGAGAAGGATGCTGGGAAGCAGCAGGTTCCTGCCTCAAGCCTAATAAATTACATCCCATCACAAATTCCCAACCTGCATTTTAGTGAATATCAGAGGAATTTTACAGGATCAGTATCAGAAGAACCCTAAGTGCATCTGTAATATCTCTGTTATCAGGATGTAAAAATCTCCTAAAAACGCCCCGAAAACTACAATCCATCCATCAAGATACGGTTCTAGAAAGACCTGAGGACCGGACAAAGGTTTTGAGAGATCTGAAAGAGGTTCTAGTAAGTGAGAACCTCTTGTGGACTAAGAAAAGGGTTCATAAGGACTTGCAGAGTCCAGAAACTGTAGATCAAGACTTTCAGAGTCTAGAAGGTTCTTAAATGTTCCAGCGTTTGTTTCCAGCAAAGGACAAGTTGCAGATAATAATCAGGTGTCACACAAAGTTCACACCAGTGTTCCATCTGAGAACGTTTCCCCTGACGAGCTCATTTCACTGTTACCTGCACAAAGTTGCAAGATTGTTTTGCTGATGTGTTTCTAGGAACTGTTGGTGTCTGGTTTTACCCAGGAGTCCCGAAAACGTGGAACCCTTTTTATTTCTAGGTGCAAACAGGAGGTTCTTCAAAGTGCACTTGAAAGAACACTTGCAAGAACTAGGAGGTTCTGGAAATAATAGTTATGTTCCAGGTTCCAGGTGAGAGCGGTACTGGACTTTAAAAAGTCTAGATAGATATTTAAACCAAATACTTAAAAAGGTTCCACATCTTTACGTTCTCACTGGAGGTTCTACGATGTCTCACAGTGTATTTTTAGGTGCATCAGGTTCTACGTAAGCCTGAGTGTAATTTTAGGTTCCACACACCAACAGTGAGTTCTTCAAAGACTGCGTCAATGTGAAGTAAAAGGTCAAAAGGGTTCTAAAAGGGTTCCGGTAGCAGAGTTCTTGTAAGAACGTGTTTGAATGATCCAGACAGTAGTTTGAACCCTTCATTAAAGAACGTGTGTGCTTACCTGTCTCAGGTATGTAGGGTTCTGTCTTTATGTCCACTGGAGGAATGTAGTCGTACTGCATCAAATTCATCTGCAGCTGAAGAACAAACAGAACGTCTGTCAGTTTTCAAACAAACGTTTTCATCCATTTATTCATGTTTTTACATTTTATCTTTGTGTTTATCAATAAAAGATAAATATCTGTTCGGTTTGTTTCTCTGCTGCGGGATCAATAAACTTCATCTTATCTATCAGTCGATCAATATCGATCTTCAACGTCGTCATTTGAGATTTCGGGGCTCCACACAGTCGTCAGTAGAAAATGACACAGGTATCAATATGATTGGCTGATTGATCAGTCAGTTGATTATTTGAATCATTTCTTCAGTAAAAAAAACCCCAAACATGAGCTGCTGCTTCAGGAACGTCTCACGTAAACTTTGAGAACGTTCCTCAACACGTTTAATGTTTGATTAAACGTGTTGAGGAACGTCTCACGTAAACTTTGAGAACGTTCCTCAACGCGTTTAATGTTTGATTAAACGTGTTCAGGAACGTCTCACGTAAACTTTGAGAACGTTCCTCAACGCGTTTAATGTTTGATTAAAGGACGAAGTGACCAAAGTGGAAGTGAAAATAAAAAGAAGAGCTGCAGCTCCTTTCGTCAAATCAGTCACACGAGAACTTTGATCTTTAATTAGAACACCTTCCTACGAGAACGTTCTCATCTGAGAACAGAAAATAACACGATCCTTTTCTTCTAATAATGACTTCATTATTTCAAAGTAACAAAGATCATTTTCATCATGATTATGATGATTTACATTTGTGTTATAATAATTATATTAATTCCAGTTTAAAGTAATGAAAGAAGCTTCAACATCACTTTAAATTAATATTATATTTATGTGTTCATATCTTTTTATTTATTTGCTCAGTCTGGTTTTATCAGCTGCCATCTTGTCCACGTCTCCCGTCTCTAACTTGCTTTAATAAAATAAAATAAAATAAATACTTGTCAGTCCGTTTGTGAACGATGAAGAGAGTCGCTTCACATTCAAAGCAGGAAACTCAAAGTCCCCACACTGACTGAGTGACAGTGAAGTAACACATGCAAATCACTTCTGGTCATCATTAAAACAGACACTTCTGCAGAATTCTGGGAATTTCTGCTGTTGCTATTTGTATAATTTTGAGTAAAAAACCAACACAGACTTCATCTGATGACTGAAAATAAATTTCATTTGTTTTCTGAGATTTTGAATCCGAGACGTTCAGTTTTAGTTTCAGTTTAAACTGTGCACAAATTTTATTGACACATTCTGGACTAAAATATTTTTTCTACATTTTCACAGATTGTAATTTCTCCTGCAGAATTATTGATTCAAGATCACAAAGACGAACGTAAACCACAAACTTTTTATATTTGATTGACAAGATGTCACATGGAAAGTCCCTGTCAGTCTGTGAAACAAAACACAAATAAAACCTGCAACGATCAGCTGATCGATCAATTAGTCGATCACAAGAAAACCAGCAACTACTTTGATAATTGATTAATGATTTCAGTCAAAAATGTCAAACATTTTCCAGTTTAAGTTTCTTTATGACGATTAATCGATTCATTTAGAAAATAATCAGCAGATTAATCATTAATTCAATCAATCAATCACTGCAGCCTTAAAACAACAAACAAAACTAAAAACAGAGAAAATACAGAAACATGTCTGTAAGAGAAAAATCTCTCAGCTTTTAAAAGTCTGAAATGATTTCTGTAGAAAAACTTTTTCAGAAAACTAAAATGTTCCTGAATAAAATTGATTGATAAGTTCAGAGTTCAGAGCAAACAAACAAATATATCAATAAATATTAAAAGAGTTCTGGTTTTCATTAAAAAAATGTAGCATTTTTCAAAGAATATCTTCAAATTCAGGTGAATTTCAAACATTAAAAGATTATTTTCATTATTGATTCATCTGGCAGTTATTTTCTCAGTTACTTGATTATTAATTGATTAGTTGTTTGGTCAATAAAAAGTCCTCAAACGTCTTTTTATGTCCAAAACTCAAAGATCATCAGAAAACAGAAATTTTTATTTATTTATATTTAAGAAGCTGAAATCAGAGAATATGGACTTTTTTAAATTTAAAAAAATGATCTAATCAATAATCAATATAGTTGCCAATAGTTAATTAATTGATTCATTGTTGTGACCCAGTACGACCCACGTCTACGTCCTCGTCACCTTTTATAATATTTACATTTTATTAATGACATCACAGCTGCATCATTACATCGATCTCACAAACCAGTTACAACAATAATCGATTATTATTCAATTAATCACCAAAGAGTTCAGTTTCTTAAATGTGAATATTTTCTGGTTTCTTTCCTCGTCTCTGACAGGAAACTGAATGTCGTTCAGTTGTGGACAAAACAAGACATTTGAGGACTCTGATCAATATTTTCTGACATTTTATCGACCAAACAACTGATCGATTAATTGACAGAGAAAGTGATTGTCAGCTGCAGCCTCGGATGAGACACAATTTGCGTGTGATTCTCAATGAAACTTCTGATTATCTAACATCCTTTTCATCCATCTTGTTTTGTCGAAATCATTTCTCAGTCACAGTAAATCTTTTTGACCCTCCCTGCAGCCCGTACACAGCAAACACTACACTGATTAAACTAATCAATCAGCTGATTAAAGTCATTGATGATCAGGTTAGTAAAGAGTGAAGGTTTGAAGAGACTCACATCGTTTTCGTAGACGTTGATGAACTGAGCTTCAGTCATCCTGCAGAGCAAAAACACACACACACACACACACAGAGTTAGAGGCTTTAAAGAATTAACACACACACACACACAGAGAGAGGAGGAGTGTGTGCGTGTGTGTGATCTGACCTGAGTCACTTTTTTAAATCCCCTCGTCTGTAAAAGTCCCACTGAAACACGATGAACAAGGAAACAAACAAACAGTTTCACTTTCACAGGACGGACGAGAGACACTCAAATACAACACCTCTCTCTCTTTCTCTTCTTCTCTGGTGTTTGTCTGTAACCCTCTCTCTCTCTCTCTCTCTCTCTCTCTCTCTCTCTCTCTCTCTCTCTCTCTCTCTCTCTCTCTGTGTGTGTGTCTCTGTCGTTTTACCCCCTCCCTCCCCTCCCCTCGCTCTGTTCTCGATCACTTCCTGGAAGTGGCCGAGCGAAGGAAAACCCCCAGAATTCCAGACCAGCTCTGAGGAATGGGCGGGGCTTACAGCTGATGTCACCATGCTGCTGCTGCTGCTGATAACAGAGAACGCTGTGAGGAGAAAAAGGGTTCTGCGAAGGAACCAGGAAACTGTTTTTAAAGACCTGCAGCTGCAGCAGCAGTTTGTAAAGGACAAGTTTTGCGACTATTTGTGATTTTTGCTAAAAACTGTAATATTTCATTTCATTTCTGACACTGAGGTGAAAATAAACGTCCTGAGAGTCAAACTGCGTCTCTGAGTTTCATCAGTTCACTTTGACTGCAGCTCGATCGTTTATTAAAACGTTTTATTCAAACACACTTCCTCTTTTATCGTCTTTTGAATCATCTCATCTTCTTCATGTCACATAACTTCTGTTCTTTGATATTGTTTTTAACTCTCACTTTGTAACTGTTCTGTTTAAATAAAGTTTATTATTATTAATAATAGTTGTATAATAATAATGACTGAATATTTCAAATATCTAAATATTGCAATAAAACAGTCTGGATGGCAGACTGATGATTCTACATGGATTATTATTTGATTTGATCATTTTTCATGTTATTCTATAAACACATGTTTAAGTCACAGCTGCTGCTGTTATTGATCTTATTAATGACAGTTAAATAAAAATAATAATAATTTACATCAATAAAAAATGCTGCACACATCAGATTTATTATTTAATAAAGAATATTTTTTCAAGTTGTCAGTTTTCTTTGTTTGTAAGAAGGAAAATTAATTTATACAAATAAAGAAATGCTGTTGTTTAATTTTGTGATAAATATCATATCATGGATTAATTATTGAACCGTATCATCAACTTATTACCTCAAAATAAAGGAAACTACTTTAGAATAATGAGCTCATATTAAACCTGAGCAGTAAAACAACATATCTGTCATCAATAACAATCAGAACATTTTTTAATAAAACGCATTAAATATGAACCAACATGAAAACATGACATAAACATAAAGGAACCAATCAGAAGCCGTCATTTAACAGGTGTGTTCAGGTGCATCATCGTCACATGACAACAGATGCAGGTCAGCTGATCAGGTTTTTAAAATATTTTAAAGTCTATCAAGTCTGTTATCAGTGATTAAACTCCAGATTTTACCTCCTGGACAAATAATTATCAAAAACAACTGAAATAAAAAAAATGATAGATGATCTTTTTTTTTTTATCTCAAAATAAAGATATAATAAGTTTCTGATTATTTTGAAAATAATAATTTACAGGATGTTCATTTCCACCTCGCTGCTGTAAACAGGGTTTCATATCTTACATATTTACAGCGTACAGAAAATATGAAGCTACAGCTAGCAGCTAGTTAGCTTAGCTTAGCATCAAGACTGGAACCAGGAGGGAAAAGTGCAAAGATCAAATGAACCAATCAGCTCCTCTGAAGCTCATTAACTCAGGTAGAACTGATTTGTTTGATCTGAACAAAAACCAAAATGTAAAACTGACAGGTGGTTTATGTTTTGTTTTTTGAATATTGAGTTTTTTGTAACATACAAGCAGCTTTGACTGAAACGTCTCAACATCTCTGAGTGATAAATGAAGTTCAGAGTTTCATGTTTCCCTCACGATGATTTCTAATAACTTTATTGATCCTTTGCCTTTTCATCAGGTCAAAACCCCGACTACTGCTAATCAGTTCATGTTAGCATGCTAACACACTAAGCTAAGCTAGTAAACATGATAGCTGCTAAACATCAGCATGTTAGCATGTCACTGTGAATATGTTAGCATCATTTTACAGAAAACTTTAAAGATAAAACTGAAGATCAATAAGTTTTTCTTAAATGCTGCAGAGATAGATTTTGCAGCAGCCAATCACTGATTGGTTCCCTGCACCTGTGATGTCACTCTGTGTGTCATCTGCAGAAGTTAACATATCGTTTTTTTCCATCATGAGCCAATAATTCTAACTGAAAAACACTTAAATTCATCAATTAAAGATCTTCTGAAGTAAAACTCAGACATGAACAAGCAGAGAAGAGACGATTAAAGGACAAATCCGTGAATAAATGCAGCAGACAGACCTGAAGTTTCATGTTCAGACCTCCAGCTTCTCTTCTCTTCTTCTTTCCTCGTCTTTCTGACTCTTTTTCTGCTTCGGTCTGTCTTCCTGTCTGTTTCCTCACTGACTCAAATCTCATCTGAACCGTCTCGTTCTCAAGACTTCAGCTAGAGGAGGGACGCCCCCTTCCTGACATCAGCAGCCAATCAGGTGGCAGCAGCGGGCGCCTTCATTACCATGGAGGTAGAGGCCATCAGAGGAGAGAAACCCCGAGGGGGAAGTTTGTGTTTGGGGTATTTCTGTCTGTGACCTCTGCAGGAATCCACGGAGGTGATTTCACTTTTCTGTTTCTCTGAAAAGACTCAGAGTTCAGTTCACCTGTTCTCTGACTGATGACACTTTTATTCATCTTAACGCCACAAACTGCCCCGAAAACACCTGAGCGATGATGCAACGGAGCCACCTTTAGAAACCTGCTGTCGCTCTCTGTGTTTACAGGCTTTCAGTAAATGCATTTATCTAAAACAATCATTTTGTTTTCAGAACAAATTCCAGAAAATGATGAATTTGCATGTAAGTAAACTTGTTTCCATCCAACTGTTTCTAAAATTTTAAGTAAATCTGCAGAAGAAAATGTGAATGAATGCTTGTTTCATTCATCACTGTTTTATTTCTTTGTTTTTATTTTATTTTATTTTTTTAATTCAGCACTTTATATTTTATGTTTCTCAGTTTTTATCTTTATTTTAAAATATTCTGATGTTACTAACCTGTTTTTTCTACCTGTATTTTTTGAGCTGCTGTAACGTGTGAATTTCCCCTCTGTGGCATCAATAAACTTTATTTATCTTATCGATTATTACTTTATTGCAGTGGTTAAGAGTTCCTCTTTTTTTTTTTGAATACTTTGGAAAGTTGTAGATTTTTTTTGTATAAATGAAGTTCATAAATAAAAAGACATAAATGAAACGACAGAAACTCAACCTGACCCGAACCACAAAAGAGGAACACAAATAACTTGTAATGAAACATAATCATCAATAATTGAATGTATTAATTTGTTTGTTCTCCTGTTAAACAGTTTTAGTTCAGGTGGATTTTGTTCTTTCCGTGATCTCGTCACTTCCTTCACGACCGTCACATGTGGTTTCTGCTGTCTGGATGATTTTTTTGTTGAAAAATGAAAATGAAGTGTTGAGTTTTTACTGAGGACTGAAAGATGCAAACTAACAGCAGCCTGCAGAAAGAAACACCGCTGACAACTGAACATCTTGGTTTCACCTAACTGCACAGATTTAATATGAAAATAATAAACAGGAAGTGAAGATGTAACGTTGACTGTCCTAAACCTGCAGGACAAACAGCTGACTGCAGCAGCAGCCATGAATCAAACCACATCAGCCGTTACCTTCATTAAAACGCCACCGATGTCACATGACGGCGGCGTCACGTTAAAGCAGAGTGTCGTCTGCATACGTGAGCACATGAACTCGTTCACATGAATTTGGTAACATGTAATTAGATTACTTTTTGTTGTTACAAGTATCATAATGCATTCATTTTGTGTGACACAAGCATCATCCAGAGCTCCTGAGTCTCATCAGACACGTTTTAAAAAACGTCTGTGTGTAATAAAAGAATAAACGGCGTCTGCTTCTCTTTTACAGTTTGTTGACGTGTGTTCAGAGAAGCTTCCTGTTGGAACACGATGTCTTTTATTCATACCTGCCAACATCGAGAGCTCAAAAACATTTCACAACCAGAATATTTGAGCTTTTGTTTCCTGCATTCTGAGACTTTTAAAGAATGAGAGTAACAAAATAATAAGTGCACTGCTGCAGCATTTAAAAGTTAAATAATTCATCACTCAAGCATGAACTTGTGTCACAAACTAATATTAAAAACAACATAACAGATTTTTACAAAACAGGAATTCTTCTTAAGAAGTCTGGTTTGGTGGAAACTGCAGACTTGAGTCTCCTGAGAAAATCTGGGATTTAATTAAATGTACGTCAAATTACGTCAAATATTAGTTGTATGAACTCAATAAAGAAGTGTAAAGATGATGAAGATGATGTCACGTCTGTTATTATCCTGCACAGTTACAGATTCTAGCTGCACAAACGTCCGTGTGCTTCACATGTTTGAACCTATTTTTCAAGCAAGTGACAAGCTTGTGACAGGATTAATAATTATTTTTACACCTTTAATTAGTTTTGTTTGTGCACATCGGTGACATGATGCACTTCAGAGCAGGTTTTATCACGTTATTCCACTAAATCTGCAGTTTGTGGTCATTTTGTCTCCAAAGAACTGCAGCGATGCACCAGAAGAGGCAGTGAAGAAGAAGAAGACAGCGAGCTAAACATGGACGTAAACAAAGCAGGATTCAAACTTTTAAGGAAAAAAAATGAATGTTGTGAATGTCTGATGATGAAGGAGACGTGTTGGACGTGTTTATCAGAGCTGCAGGACACAAAGACTGAACGTCAACAAAAGTTTTGTTTGTTGGACAAGAAAAACCTCCTGTGAGATCCGAGTCTCATAAAACACCAACGGTCACATGATCAGACAGGTCAGAGACAAAGAGACAGTTCTGCTGATTACACTGCATGGACAAAAACATGTGGACGCCCTATCAGGTGCAGCCACAGAGTCTCCAGTCCTCTGGTTTCCCACACAGGAGTGTTGATCATCATCATCATCATCATCATCATCATCTGTTTCACTTCAGTCAGATCAAAGATCCACACAGAACTCAAACATGTTTCAGTTTGTTGCTTTAACACAGAAATCAAACGCACCTGAGAGCTCCAGCCATGACTCAGCACAAACACTGACGACGATGAAGGTGATGATGAAGGCTCAGCTCCCTGCAGGAGGAGGCTGATCTGTTCTTCCAAGATTTTCCTGCAGACACCAAAATCAGGAGTTAATCACCACCGTGTGTGTGTGTGTGTGTGTGTGTGTGTGTGTGTGTGTGTGTGTGTGTGAGAGTGTGTGTGTGTGATGGAGTCATATCTAAATACATCAGAGGGAATTTCCACTCCTCCTCCTCTTCCTCCTCCTCAGTGATTATTTGGGGACAATCCTCAATTTCTGAGAAAACAACAAACTCCAGCTTCTGTTAAAGGAGCAGTCTGACATTTTTCCTCTCGTCACATGTTTCACTTCCATCCTGGAGGTTAGCCTAGCTTAGCACAAAGACCTACATTTGTCTTTCTGCAGTTTTCAAATCGCAGGAGATTCAACATAAATATTATCGTCCTGCAGAAGTTTCATGTTTTTTCACAATCATTCAGCCTGAGCTGCAGCTAACGATTATTTTCATCACTGATTATTCTGTCAATTATTTTCTGGATTTCACATATGAGGACACAAAATCAGAGATTTTTTTTTCAATTTCAGAACGATTAATTGATTATCAGAACAGTTGGTGATTAATTTAATGATTGATTAACGTTGCAGCTCTACTGGCAGTAAATGTTCAGTTTAGTTTGAGTCTGTCTGTACGTGTGTGTTGCTATGACAACCAGCTCCACCTGCACAAACACCATCACAGTACTATACGTCCTGGTAAAACGCCTTGAAAAACTAGATGCTGCAAAGCCTTCTGGGTGCAGGATTAGTTCTGTTTGTTCCTTTGATTTGAGCAGCGGCCATCAAACCCAAAGTCTGTTAATAAATAACTTTATTTTTAACAATTTCATCTGGTTTATGGCATAAAACCATCGATCTATTGATCTTTACAAATCAAAACTTGATAGTCAACGACAGAGACGTCAGTGCAAAAGAAAAAAGTTTAGATTGAAAAACTGAATCGAGTTAGTTTTGTTTTATCTAAACTGCTATTTTCAACATCAAAAATCAACTTTTAAATGTTAAAATTATTTTAAAATCAGGTCAATTATTGCAGAAAACTGCTCCTTTAATTTAATATCTGTTTTTTGAGCTTTTAATCTGCGTCAGTCGTGTTTCATTTAGGAGTTTTTACTGTTTTCAGGAGTTTCCTTCATCTCACATGAAGTTTGCAGCTGCAGTGACGTCAGTTAATCCTAAAAGTTCAATCATACGATCAAAAAATCAGATAAACTCCTGTGACGTGCGTCTGAAGAAGCAGGTGAGCTGAATTCATTCAATTAAAACAAGTCTCAAGAAAAAATCCTGAAATATGAGAGAAAACAACAATAAACAGATTTAACTGTAAAAACTGAATTAAATAAAGAACATAAATATGTAACTCATTAATTTACATTTAAAACATTTAAACGAGGTTAAAGGACATTTTTAAACGAAGCAGTAAATGAAGTTTTAGTTGCAGTGTGACACTGAACTCCAGTAATTTTCCTCTCAGTTGCACAATCTGATCACAGAACAGCAGAAACTCACATTTCTTCACTTATTTCAGTAAATTCAGTTTGTCGGTTTCCTGCATCACATCACACCAACAAACACATCGATTATCGATTCTGTTCGTCATATTCAGAATAAACACCAATAATCAGCTGTTAATCCTCACAAACACACTTTCATATCAAGTTTAAAGCTTCAGTTTGATTTAAAACTCAAACTTCTGAAATAAAACTTGAATTTTCTTCTTAAAGGATCAAATTCTTTAATTTTTTTTTAGTTTTTTTAATCTGAAAGCGACTCGTTTTAACTCACATTTCAGTTTCGCGTGACATGAAACCTTTGAGCTGGTTTGAAGGCTAAAATGAACAGATCGATCCGCAGCTGATCACAGTTATCGATGAGTTATCGATCAGCAGCAGTTTGTCACTTTCTGTTAAAATAAAGTGTTAAAAGGTGAGTTTTACCTGCTGCAGTCTGTCTGTCTGTTCCCCTGAAAAACACAAAACTCCCGACTGGGGTGAACGTCACAGCAGCAGCAACACACCTGACACAACTTCCTGTTTGTGGTTTTCAAGATAAAATCATCTGGATGGGAACAACTATTTGTTTTTATTTCTATAGTTTGTTTTTTGCTTGTTCTGTCTGTTGTTCTGTTGTTGTTAAAAAAATGACTTACTGTTGAATTATTTATACCCCAAAATTTGAATTTAATCTTCATTACTGTATTGTGTAAAACAATAAAAACTCACTACATATAAACCGTGTTTCTCTGTCTTTTATTTTATTACCACATTATATTTTTTATATTATTAATACTTTTTAACTTTTAATTGTCCTCTTATTTTCATGTTAAATATGATGTTTAATATCATGTGCAATTTTACGTTCATCATGAGGTCCAATATACATTTTTATTACTCCTCTATTTTAATTTATTCTAATTCATATTTCATTTACTGTAACTTTGGAGGAATCTAAGAACGCAAGAATTCTTTCCGGATCAATAAGGTTCAATTTTATCTTATCTGATATTATATTATTATTTCTTTTAAAACTTAATTCATGAAATAATTTAATTATTTATGTACTTATTTTTCTGTTAATTAAAAGATTGTATATCTAACTTTCAAATTATATGATAACTAAATATACACAGTATAGAAAAACAAAAGGAGAATAACGTGAGAAATACAAGAAAACAAGTAAGAAGTAAAGTTATAAAAAAAAAAATATTCTAAAGAAAATAGTCTTGTAACTTTTAGCCTTAAAATTAATTTGTCTCAAAATAAACCCTTTATCTGTTTCAAAGTTTTTTCTTTTCGCTCTGACTCTGACGTCACCAAAGTGTTTTAATTCTTACTTTCTAAAAAATGTATTTGTTGCCAAACAAAAGTTCCGGCTATAAACGCTTTTAATTTGAAGGTAAACTTCCTGAACCGGAAGTCTAGTCACCGCTGTCCTCCTCGCGCCTCACGAACCTCGGCCTGTTACCGCGGTAACCTGTCAGTCAGAGTGGAAAGCCCCGGAGCTGGAGGGGAATTCCGGCGCAACGTGGCAAATACAGCGCGCTGATTGGTGGAGGGAGGAGTAAAGCCCCGCCCACATAACAGACACTAAACAGACAGTCCTGAAAACATGAAAACAAAAATCACAAGACTGAATTATTAAATTAAGATTATTATTCTGAAATTAAATTATAAGTAATAAAGATTATAAGAGACAAAAGTTTAAATTTGAAAAAAACAAGATAAAATGTTTTTGAAATTTAATTATAATAAATACACACAAAATAATTTAAAAAATATATATTTCTAAGTCATAATTAAGAGACGTGACAGAATGATTTTAACTTTTGTCATGCAGTTATTTCAATTTTTGATTTATATGGGAAAATCATGACTTTTTCAAAATATTCACTCACTGAGTCAAAATTATGAGCTACAAAATTAAAAGCACAACATTCTTAGTTATAATAATGAGATTAATAACATTATAATTAATTATTGAAGACATAATGTGATAAAGCATGTCATAATTCAAACTACCATAACTGTGATTTTGGTTCTAGACGTCCAAGTTTAATATAAATATTGATTTAACGGATAAAAATACTTCAATATTTAATCCAAACTACACATTAAAGGGATACACTTTATTTAGAATATTTTCACCTCTTTACCTTTCTGTCAGACAGACCTTTCTGACAGGAAACCACAGTTATACAAAAATCACTGTCTACAAACCAACCAAACCCCATTCACAAAATCAGTCAGTTTATCTCACAGAACACCGGAGTTGTTGGTCTGCTGCTGCCTCCATCTGTTAGTTTATCTGTGTTACTGTGTGACTTCAGTGTTTAAAATTATAGTTTGGATTCACAAAAGTCTAACAATAACACAAACAAACAGATGGAGGCAGCAGCAGACTGAAAATAAAATGATTCATTTTGTTGATGGAGTTTGGTTTGTTTAGAGAGAGGGATATTTGGCTTGTATGATTTTCCATCAGTGAAAATATTATGAATATACTGTACACACTGAAAACCCAGATAAATTAGTAATACTTATAAAAAATTGAGGCGATTGTTTTAATTAGTTTAGATATACTGTTACATGTACTGTTTGATTACAGTTAAAGTATTTGAACAAATTCAATATTTTCAGCAGATGCAGCTCAGTTTTCATTCACACGTAAAAACTGTAAAAACAAAAACACTGAGAATACTTAAAATTTAATTCAGTAGATGTTTTTAGTTTTAACTCAAGCTTCAAAAAGTTTTAAAAACTGTTAATGTTTTGTTGAGATAACTGTTTCATTTTCAAACACTCAAATAAAGAGAAGTCAGATTCATAGTTCAGTGTGAAATATTTTTAAAATAAGACTTTTTGGGTGGTTTCTAAAACTCACAGGATTCAATTTTATCTAAAGAAGAAAAGTAAATGATCTCAACAGAAGTTCAAATAAACTAAACTTTGTTTAGTTAAAGTTTTGAAATAAATTAAACTTTGTTTAGTTTATTTCAAAACTTTCTCAAAGTTTTGAAAGTTTGTCTGATTCAAAACTCAAAAATCTAGTGAAGGCAGCTGATTCAAATTATTATTTATTATTATGGGTTTTCTCAACTTGTTTTCTACAGGACAGAATTGATTCATTAAGAATAAAAGCCATTATTTTATGTTCAGTAAAGCTTAAAGATAAAAGTTTTTGCGACTTAATTAATGTGAGTATTTGGTTTTAAAGTGCCTCAGACAACCACACTGCAAATAATGTGAACTGTCCCTTCAAGCTTAAATAAAGTGTTTGGAACTAAACTGATGATTCTTGTGTTTTTTCTTGTCTGTTTGCTGTTAAAGAAAGTTAAAATAAAAAACTGCTGCTCAGACAGAAACAGTGGACACGTGACTTTTTCAGACTTTATTTTGCTGTGACATTTTGTTTGTGTAGAAACTCTCTCACAGAATCCCAAAGCAGTTTAAATCAGAGCGGACAGACAGAAAATACAGTTTGTTTTCCCCCACATACAGCACGTAACAACCTCCCCGACTCTCCCGTCTCCCCCGTCTCCCCCCCTCGACCATCCAGAGAGATGAAGCATCAGTTTTCAGCAGGTGATGGCGGGACGACGTGATTCGCTCAGACTGTGAGGAGAACCCTCGTGGTTAAAAACAAACAGAGAGGTTTAAACTTTAAAGGTTTGATTTGTGCGTCTGTTGACCGGTTTGCCCGCTCTGTGGCCCCCGGGGGCCTCCACGGGGCCCGGGACAAAAGTTAACAGTGTGTAAACTCAGTGTTGCGTTCGTGTGATTTCACAGAGTGAGTTCAGAGCTTCATGTCTCACAGCTGCGTTCATCAAGTTCAGCATCAGAAAATACAAACAGGTTTTATAAAGTGAGCTGAAGCTCTTTATAAAAACTGTGAATGTGATTTTGTGTCTGATGCAGAACTCAGGTGATTCTGTGTCGATCATCTTCAGTCTCACATATTGCTTATTTTAACTGCATAGATCAGCGTTGGCTTGAGTGTCGAGAACTGAGAGGAAATCAAACTGTCAGCAGGGTGGATTTTATGGAGGCCCGTCACTGCCAATATGATTTAAACAATAACGAAAATAAAAATCTTAACGAGAAACTTTCAAAACAACGGGAAGCTTTCTCAAAATAATTAGTCATCATAATGATAAACCGTCTCCAAATGAATTATTCTGAAAAATGTTCTCACTATTTTAAGATCCTAATTTATTATTTTGAAATATATTTTTTATAATGTCTCATTATTTGAGGTTTCTCACATTATTTTAAGAGACACGTCGCACAAAGAAAATGTCTAATTCTGAGAACGTTTCTTATTTTTAAAATGTTCCTCGTTATGACTTTTTTTTCAACTGGGTCATTATTTTGACAAAGCCTCTCATTATTCTGAGAAAATGTCTCATTTTGAAAAAAATCTCATTATTTCATATTTGACTGAGTCTTTATTTAGACATTTTCCCTGTCATCATTATTATTGATCATTATTATATTTGAGACACCGACATTATTTCAAAGTTTCTCATTAAAACAACTTTCAGGATCTGTTTTTAATTGAATTGGCAGAAACAGGCTTCCGTAGATTTTGGTTTAAAGTCAACATCATGTCAACTGCAGACAAGCTAAACAACATTAAAGCTAAATGTCTCTGCTAGCAGAAGCAGCTAACAGTTAAAGGATCATTCTGGAATTTTTGTTGTGTTTTAACCAACATGTCGGCCATTTTATTTTGCTGCTGAAAGAACTCTGTAGTGTTTCAGATTTGTGCAGGTTGATTTTTTTCCAGCAGGCGGCCACAAAGATGATACTTTTGCAAACTGGAGGATCCAAGTGTCGCTTTGCAGCGAGCTTCAAGTCTCTGTGAAGAAGATTTTTAAAGAAATGAAATGAAACTGACGACCATCAATGTGAAATCTGATTGAAACAAAACACACAAAAACAGCAGAATGGTCCTTTAATGAAGCCGTAAATATTAAAGCTAAAGTCCTGAGGCACATGTGCACTGCATCATATAAAAACAAGATTCATCTATACAAGCTCAAACACAAACAAACACTGGACACTATGAGGACAAAAGTATGTGGACGTTCCAAAACAAAAAGGCACTGGATCAGTGGACTGACACATAATTGATCTATTTTGATTATCAATTGATTGGTTTTCATTTTTAAAGCAAAACAAAAATTTTGTGGTTGGAGAACTTTGGGTTTTGGGTTGTTTGATGAACAAAACAAGACAATTCAAATACATTCTGGACTCTAAGAGACGATCAATAGATTCACTGAAAATAACTGTAACAATAAAGTCAGTTTTTATTTAGTCACTTTATTAAACCATCAGTTGATCCTGTTTCCAGTCTCTTGTGTTCATTGGACATTTTTCACTATTTCCTGACCCTGAAACGATTCATCTTGATAATAATCAGAAGATTAATCAATACTGATGATAATCATTATTCACGGCCCGAGTGAGAAATGTCAATTATAATTTTCCAGAGTCCAAAATGACCTTTAAACGTTTTGTTTTGTCAAAGAGAATCACTTCATGATCATAAAAGACAAAGAAAGTCAGGAAATATTCACACCCGAGAAGCTGGAAGGAGTGAATTTTTTTTCCTACTTTTGCTGAAAAAAATAACTTGTTGATTATTAAACGGTTTAATTTACATTTTCTATTAATCTTCTAACAATATTCACATGCAATCCTTCCATTACAGGTTGCATATTATCAACAAGACTAACCAAAGATTTCTTTTTCATGTTCTGTTTATATCATCCAGCAATTCACACAAAAAGATACGTGGAAATGGAGAACAGAATTCCCTTCATATTTAATAATTTAATGACCCATCAGGTTAAGAAACAACCGTATAATCGATTAATCCACTGATAATCGATTCAGCTCGAGTCTCAAACAGGAAAAACAGAACAAAAAGACACTGAAGTTTGTGAGTGAAGGTGTCCACAGACTTTTGTCCACATGGTGTGTTTCAGACAAACAGTGACGGGTTCCTCTGTGGTATTTTAAGGCTTATTGTGGATATATTTTCATAATCTCTGCAGCATTTCATATATTTGGTTGATGTGTGCAAAGCAGCACAGTGGCGATGCAGAGGAGCGTCAGCTGCGTTAAAGCTGAGAACTGGAAGTTTCTGTGTTGATTTTAAGATTTCATGAGAAGAAGAAGAAGAAGAAGAAGAAGAAGAAGAAGAAGAAGAAGAAGAAGAAGAAGAAGGTAAACAGACGTGTTGAAGAAGGAATGAACACGACGACGACTGCACACAGAGATCCACGCTCTTCATTCACTCTGCTGCTGTGCAATCAGCTGTAAACGCTGGAGTCTGTCTGACAAGTGTAGAAGAGGTGACGGACAGGTAACAGACGGACAGGTAACAGACGGACAGGTAACAGACGGACAGGTAACAGGTGGATGGAGGTGACTCTATGTGAAGATGAGGCCGGCCTCGCTGTAAACCTGGAACACCTTCTCGATGGCGTTGACGTACGCCGCCGTCCGCAGGTCCAGACCCAGGTTGTACTTGTTGGCTGTTCGCATGATTTGCTGTGTGACAGAAAGGACAGAGAGGACAGAGAGGACAGAGAGGACAGAGAGGACTTATTTTTATAGACAACCCGTGTCTTTCGTTGTGTCTCCTCTGCACAGTTTCAGAAACATGTCTCCTGGTCTTCAATCTGTTATCATTGTTTTGACATAATGAGCCATTATTTTGAAAAATTCCTCAATTATTTTGAGACTTTAAGTCATTATTTGGAGAAATTCTCCAGTATTTTGAGATTCCAAACTGTTGCTCTGTGTGTGTGTGTGTGTGTGTGTGTGTGTGTGTGTGTGTGTGTGTGTGTGTGTGTGTGTTACCCTGGCAGAACGCTCCATGGTGAAGGCCAGACCTGAGTGAACGATGTCCTTCTCAGACGCTCCCTGAAACAAAACATGTTACCACCACAGAAGAAGTAGTAATAGCAGCAGCAGAGTGTGTGTGTGTGCGTGTGTGTGTGTGTGTGTGTGTGTGTGTGTGTGTGTGTGTGTGTGTGTGCGCGCGCTCACAGCGATCCTGGCCTGGAACTCAGACGTCGGGACGACGGGGATCGATCCTCCATGTTTCCCAAACTTCCTCTCCAAACTCTCCTGGACCGACACTGAAGACAGAGAGATGACAGACAGTGAGGAGGAGGAGGAGGAGGAGGAGGAGGACGTGATGAAGGACAGACAAAATGAATACTGTTGTTACTATAGAAACCACGTGACCAGGTGATGCTCTGATGTAAACAGAGGACAGTGGGACTCACTCAGCAGGTGGTAGTTGGAGTCTCTCTCATATTTGAAGGTGAGTCGACCGTAACTGACGTGATTCAGATTCTTCAACCACTCAAAGTACGAAACTGTCACACCGCCGGCGTTCAGGTACATGTCCTGAGACAAGGAAACAAGGACACAGGAGACAAGGACACAAGGAGAGGATAAAACAGACTTGAATGTGTGAAGTTAAAAGCAGAATAATTCAGTTCAGAGCGTCACTGACCGGGATCACCATGATGTTTCTCTCCAGGAAGATGCGGTCGGCTTCAGGCGTGGTCGGACCGTTTGCTCCCTCAGCGATGATCTGACAGTAACACAAACACATGGTCAGGTCACTGAGGCATGATGGGAAAACAGCAGCAGACACAGTCACAGAGATTTACTGCACTGTTGGATTTTCATATGATTTATAAGATGAAGTACTTTCATCTTTCAGGTATTTCAGTTGCCAAAATCTGACATTCCTGTTTGGTTATTTTACCCTCTAATGTATCGTTTCACAGTTTCTATAGAGATAAAAAGGTTATCAGCAGGTTCAGAGGAGATCATCACAGAAAAAGAAGCAACTTCATGCCAAAATAAAACAAAAGTTGCCCTGTACTTTCCTGTACTTTCAAAAAGTACAGGAACTTTGGGGGAGGAGCCAGCAGAATTTTATTTTATTTTTGTTAATTGTGTTACAACTTCAACATGGAGTTAAAGAGGAAATCATGTGACGAGTGGGCGATTCCAAAAATTAAAAAAAATGATTTTAGTTCTTTTTCCTGGGACTAAAAGTTAATGTTACATTGTTAATTTTATGGATGGTGTTTATCTGTTTTTGCAAATGAATTTATATAATTATATAGGAGAAATGACAAATAATAAACTGATGATCAAACGGTGAAATACTTGTCAGCTACCTTGGCCTTGATCTTGTGCGCGTTGCTCTTGGTCAGCTGTTTCTCGCTGGCGGCGGGGATCAGGATGTCACAGTCGGCCTCCAGGATGTTTCCTTCATACGGCGTCGAGTTGGGAAACCCCACGATGGTCCCGTTGGCCTGGAGACGAAAAAAACACAAAACTTTAATGACTTAGTTCCATAGATTACTAGACTGACTTTACTCATCCAAAAGTACAATTAAAGACAAAATTATATAGAATAACTAGAAATAAAATACATGTTAGAAATATATAAAGTAGAATTACACAGAAAACTAAGGACTTTGTTTATCAACCAATCAGGTTTCAGGTTTGAAACTGCACTGTAGTAACACTGTCTGCCCAGCAGGTGGCAGAGTGGACTGTTTATTGACTGGTCACCAGTACTGACCAGTTTGTAGTCCTGTTTATTGACTGGTCACCAGTACTGACCAGTTTGTAGTCCTGTTTATTGACTGATCACCAGTACTGACCAGTTTGTAGTCCTCCAGTTCTTTGGGGTCGATGCCGTTGGGGTTCCAGATGTTTCCGTCCATTTCTCCGACTCCGACGCACTTCGCTCCAAAACGATGAAGGTACCTCATGGAGTGGAGACCCACGTTACCAAAACCCTGCAGACACAACAGAGGACACATCAACACTCTGACCTGTCCTCTAGCGCCACCATGAGGATCATATTTTTTACTTTTTATTGAAGTGTCTCAACATGTATTGGATGTTTACTGTCGTGTGTGTAAACCTCTGGCTCTGCAGGGACTCGGCCTCTTGCACAATGTGATCATGTAAAAGTTAAACTTGTAGACTGAAGTGTTTGCATGTGAGATCATTTTGTCTGCAGTCTGCAGGACTGTGGACTCAAACACTCCCTCTTACTGTTTCATGTCTGGGTGTGTATCAGCAGCTGATGATCAGGCGGATTTACAGTTTAAGTGTCTTGCTCAAGAGGACTTTGTTAGCAGACGGTCTGTCTGTCCCCTCCCTGATCTCCTGCAGCTCTTCAGTGTATCTGGACCCTGTTAGTCCGCCTCTCAGTGGGGGAACCAATGAGCTAAAAGTATGAATCGTAATGAAAATCCTCTGTGTTGCGGTTCGCTCTGACTGTAATTTAACTTGTGGCTTCAGATGAGTCACCACTGAGGATTTTAAGGACGTTGGGGTCACATGAGGACTGAAAGATGGAAAGATTGAAGGAGGAGGAGGTTTTCATTCAGTGGAACCACCAAACTAACCTCAGTGTCTGCTGAAGAGTCCGCCTACATCTACTGTTCACACACATGTCAACAGCTGTTGGTTGAAGAAAACAACGGCAGTGGATGATGTCAGGATATTCTGATCAGCTTTTTCATTGTTTTCTGATCTTTTATAGACCAACTGATCAATAACCAATCATGAAAATAACTGTCAGCTGCAGCCCTGACCCTGACATGTATTTCTCAGTAGAAACCTCAGAAACAGTCAAATAAAAGGTTTTACTCCATTAAAGATGACTGAAGACTAAACCGTCTGAATCTGTTTCTGCCCTCCAGCTGATGAAGACGAGGACGTACCTGGATGACGAAGGTCTTGTCCTGGAAGCCGGGACACATCCCCAGCTGGCTCATGTAGGCCGCCTCATTGATGAAGTTCTCGATGCCGTGGAAAACTCCTCGGCCGGTGGCGGAGATCCGACCGTGGATTCCTCCCTGACTGATGGGCTTCCCGGTGACGCAGGCGTGAGCGTTGATGTCCTGAGGGACAGACGGAAAGACGGAGAGACAGACGGAAAAATGGTGACAAACAAGAACATCAGAGGGTTTTTCTTCTACAAGTTCTAAAATATTGAAAGCATGTTAAAAAAACTGAGAGCAGCCTGAAAACCCACAAACACACAACAGTTTCAGGCTCCACCTCCTTCAAACTCACAACATGAGATTAATTAACATGTTAGTTAACAATTAAACATTAACTGTCATCAGTTTTTAATTAATAAATGCAGCCATTTTTAAGCAAGAACAACAGAGATGTATTTGTTTCAGCCTTCCAGAAGTGATTATTTTCTTCTTTTCATCACCTTTTATGAGCCCAAACTGAATCTCTTTGGGTTTTGGACTGTTGGTCGGACAAAAAAAAAGACATTTGAAGACGTCACCTTGTTTGACTGTTTGTGTGATTTGCATCAAGTCTTCATGTGGTCTGGTGTTTGTGTTAGATTTGTTTGAGGAAAACTTCCTGCTGGTAAAAACACTGAATCCTTAAACCTTACGAGTTGATGATGAGCACCTGAATGCAACATTAACTCCAGCCTGTTTTACATCCGTCTGAACACACCTTTCCAAGGGGGCGGAGCCTGACCCAGGACACAGGTAAAGACAGAGAGACCTCCAGGTACCAGCAGAGACCGAGACAAGCTTCACTGAGTGGGGTTTCCCACAGACAAACCCAGGGAGTCCAGTTCAGACCAGCTAAGAGAGACTGCAGCGTTTCCCAGCAGATTTAAAGAGACGGTGTTTTACCTTAGAAACTGGTCCCTGAGCTAGAAGGACGAGGGGGTCAGTCTGTGACAACCAACAACAACAACAACAACAACAACAACAACAACAACAACAACAACAACAACAACAACAACAGCAGCTGTCATTTCAGGAGTGAAGCAAACTGACTTCATGCTGCTGTTATCAGCTCAGAAACTAAAACTACGCCTCCATCAGACTGACCACACAAATACACACTGATTTTATGAAGTCTGGACTGAAAAAAAAAAAACAAAAAACACATGAAATGTCAACCACGATCTGAAAACAGTGAGAAAAGAGTTTGAGCCTGAAGTGACTCCTTCACAATGTTTGTTTTGTCCAACCAACAGTCCAAACCTCAACGTTCTTGCAAAAACTTTACAGTCAATACAACCATTCAAAGGAAAAACGGAAAATCTGAACCATGAAATGATTTTGGAAAAATTAATACAATCATTATCAGGGATAAAGTGGATGTGATGTGAGCAGCTGTTAGTCAACATGTGCATCAGAAACACAGGAAACCAGCGGGCAGACAGGAAAAGAACAACAACTACAGCATGAAAGCACTTCCTGTGTTACCACGGCAACCACTGCCAGGCTCAGTGCAGAGTCTGGTTTGTTTAGGCTGCACAGATTTCAAGAGGTTTGTTTAACACGCGACACTTTCTGTGATACTGAGGCCAAAATGAAAGTAAAATAAACTCGTCTTTTATTCTGAAGCCACAAACTTCCTTTTTTCCTCCCAGAGGTGGAACAAAAACGCACCGCCGTCTGAAACTAAGACAAGTGACGACTCAGCAAGAATCACGCTGCCGCTGTCTGAACGTCCTTCAAAGTAAAGCTGCAAGAATAGTTACCAAATTAAAAGCCAAACCAACTCACTGTCCTCTTTTAAATTCTTTTTATATTATTCTTTTCTTTCCTTTTTTGTTGTAATGACTTAAATTATTTTATCTTGGTTTATATCTTCCTGTTTTGAACTTTATCTTATCATTATTATCCTATTTATTATTAATTACTATGATCTTTTATTATTATTATTATTTTTACTGCAAAGCAAACTTTACTTTGTTTTGAAAGGTGCAACAAAGACAAAGTTATTATCATTATTATTATTTTTAGATCATCTGTAAATGTTCCTGCTGTGGTTCCTAATAGAGCCCAGCTGATAAGGTTGTAATGTTTGTAAGACTGATATGATGCGGATTTATTAGCGACATGGCGGCCGATTTACTGAATTTTTGATCTGGAATGAAAATAGACCTTTTCTGTGTGAATTTTGCACCAACATGCCTCTGCAAAGGTACAGACAAATAACTTTAATACAGAAATGTGACTCAGTAACTCCATTATTCTGGTGTAATACACATCCATAACACTGCAATGTTACATTTTCTCCTGTGCAGTAATTAGTTATTTATATATAATAATTAAGTCCATCCCACTGTAACCGTTCTTGTGCAATAACACACACAGTCTAATGAAAGACTGCATCATATATATTTATTGATCTTCCATATTCTAGTTTTTTCCCCAGATGTTTGTCTGTTGATATTTCACCCTGTGTATCTTTTTATATTTTTGTACACGTGTCATTCTTATTGTGCTGCGCTCATCATTTAACTGTATTTTGTACAATAACAATAAAACTTTTCTATCTAAATATAACATGTAAATAATAATTTAACATCTACACTGTCGACCATTTCTAGAAATGAACACTGAGAATATAAATAAAAATAAAACAAAACAAACAGGTAAACATCAGTACTGTTCAGTTAAAGCATTTCTAAATCACCCAAGAATTTCCTTTGGGATTAACACAGTTCTAGTTTTTCTATTTTCATGTCATCTACAAAACGTCTTCTGTCGTGACTCACGTAGTGTCCCATGGTGGTGGCGAAGGTGTCGGCGATCCAGGACATCTCCCTCTCCCCGGTGCTCATGTCCGGAGCAGGAACATCGATACCAGGCCCTGCAGAACCACAACAACACACATCATCTATACAACTCACTGATGATACACACATCAGTCCGAAGGAGTCACATTAAATCTTTGTTTTGTTTAAGGAGGACGTCAGTGAATCTGAAGTCATGTTGAAGAACACTGAAGTCACACAAACACACTAACAGATGGAGGCAGCAGCAGACAAACAGCTCCTGTGTTCTGGGAGATAAAATCACTGATTTTATGAATGGAGTTTGGTTGGTTTGTAGAGAGTGATATTCGTCTTGTATAACTGTGGTTTCCTGTCAGAAAAGGTAAAGTGGTTAAATATTCTTTTAGGGGTTTAAAAGTTGCTGAGGTTTGAGGGTGTCTCACTCACCGATGAAGCCTTTCTTGGCGAGTTCGATGGTGAATCTCCTGGTGATTTTCTCCAGCTCAGTGTCCTAAAAACACACAAGAACTCACTTCAGTGGTTTTACATTTCAGATTGTCTCACTACGTTCATCATCAGTGAGCTTTAGACGGGTCGGCAGGTGTATTTTTGAACTTTGCACTTTCCACCCGTTTCCAGTCTTTATGCTAAGCTAGGCTAACTACATCCCGACTCCAGCTCCGTACTCAACACAGACATGAAATTTCGCTCTAAACATCTCGCTCTCAAGAAGAAGAAAATGTCAAACTAATCCTTTAAGGACATTTTACAACCACATTTAATGTTATTAAATCCCTGTCTTATGATCATACTGGTCAAAGAATGACGGGAAACCAGTAAGGACAAAAAGGCAGCAATTATTTTTAAAAAATATATGAATTCAATTACATTTATATCACATTTCTGTCAGTACTTCCAGGCAGTTTACAACAAGAAGTCACAGTATGATGATACATGTGACCTGGAAACTGATACTCTGCAGAAAACTGGATGGATTCATTAATTAAACTTTAACTGAAGCACTTTTCAGAGCTTCCAGATGAAACTCTGACACTAGTTTATTGATCTGATGTCACTGACTGTGATTGGTGGAAGAGGTCAGAGGTCAGAGGTCAGAGGTGCACGTGTTTGATGTTTTCAGCAGAGAAAAGAGAGACGAGTGAAGGTCAAACAAACATTTACAGAGAGAGAGAAGCTCTGGTGTCTGTCTGCCAGCTGATGGCTCAGCGTTTCCTGATCGGACTGAACCACTGAGCAGCAGGGCGGGGTGTGTGTGTGTGTGTGTGTGTGTGTGTGTGTGTGTGTGTGTGTGTGTAGAGGGGTCGGGCAGGTTGAGACAACACTGTTATCTGCAGTTAAAGGAACATTCTGCTGTTATTTCACGATTCAGAGCAGAGAGACTCCGTCGCTCTCCTCTTCACAGCTGATAATTAACAAATATTATCATGCTATAAATTATTTCTTCCACTGAAAGCTGAAAGGTCCTCAGCGTCTACTGAGCAAAGTGTTTAGAGACTGATCTGTGAGTCCAGAAACTGAACATCCCAGTTACTCACTGTTCAAGCTAGGGCTCCATAATAAATCAAAATGTTATCAAATTCATAATCTGGCCTTCTGAATGACTGAGGTGAGGCAGAGACGTCCTGTCCTGCACATTAGGGCTGAACGATTAATTGCATTTGCGATAATATCGCGGGAGCGAGCAAGAGAGAGAGAGAGAGAGCGAGAGAGAGCGAGTGAGAGAGAGAGAGAGAGAGACCACTCCACTGCATCATAGTTAGTTTTGTATAAGTTATAAAAGCTGAAATCTCCATGCAGAGCTGCAGTGAACAGAAGGACAGATGCTGCTGTGTGCAGCTCAGCTCTGAGTTAAAAGTCGTCACGTCGCCTCGAGTGAAATCCAGACCATAACTTTTTTCACTGATGTAACTCTGCTGTCACCATAGAAACAGATCATCAAACTGTGATGTTGATTGAAGTGATCAGCTGTCTTAACTTGTCCACAGCTCCTCTCTGCTCACCGCTGCAGCTCTGTCTCACCCCGTCTGTCACACAGTGTGTCTGCTGATTGATCATCACTTCTAACCAATCAGATGTGCTGCTGTAGGCGGGACATTGAGCCAGACTACAGAGTGTAGTTGTGTATTATACTGTACAGTGTATAATGATCTAATATATGTATAGTATATACATAGTACAGCACTGTATAAGTTTGAAGTTTTTAATATTATTACTATTATCATTATTATTACATTACATCACTATGGTGATAATTACAGACAGACAAATGAAAACTTCTGTCCTGCTGCTGGAACCAAACTCCACCTCAACACATGCAGGATTACATGTGAACACACACACCGGACTGAACTGGTTTACTCTGCACTAACTGTGGTGTAGTGAACATCTTGGCCTCGAGGGGGAGCTGATGAGAACTTTAATTTTATTTTCACTGAGTCACATCAAGACAGAAACAACGGACTGACAACACGAGACTGAGAGAGAGGCAGGAAACACACCGATGACTGACAGGAGGATCACTGCCAGCTGATGACACACACACACACACACACACACACACACACACACACACACACACACACACACACACACACACACACACACACACACACACACACCTCCCTGCAGGTCTAAACAGAGTCGGGACTCAAACTGTGTGGAGGAAGAGATCATATTCAGACGTTTAACCCAGAATATTTCTGCTCAGGTGATCTGATGAAGATGGAAAATCAGATCAGAGGATCCAAAACTTTTCCCATCAGGCCTCAACTGACACACAAACTACATTTTTTACAAAGCAGTTGACTAATCATGAGGACATGTGCTGCATGTTTCTCATTGTTTTATGCTGCAGAGACTGAACTCCTCACGTGTTTGTTTGGTTTGTTTTCCTCCTCTTCCTCTCAGTCTAAACTCTGTCCATCCTGTACTTCCATTGTTCATTAATTGTTCCCAGATGATGTGGAGTTTTACAGAGTTGCAGAAACACGTGTGACTGCAGGAGGCGATCAGAGACGTTGTGTTTAAACTTACAGAATATTTCTTTGGGTTGATCTTCACTCCAGCTTTGGCTCCACCAAACGGCACATCTGGAACAAATCACAGCTTCATGATGTGACCAACACCAGACCAGAGTGAGTTTAAAGATTTCTGTCTTAGAGAGGACCAGTTTCAGGTTTAAACTGCTTCAAGGACTATCTTAGGGTTCAGGTTAGAACCAGATTTAGTTTAGGACACAGTCTAACCCAGAGGTCTGCAACCTTTACAGTCAAAAGAGACAAAAAATCCGTCTGGAGCTGCAACTATTAAATTCTCTCTTTTACTCTGAAGACTTCTCTTTTTTTTTTTTGTTTGACGGACACTCAGTCAGACGAGTCACTCACAGACTTTAGAGGACCGAGGTGTGGACGTAAACTACGATACACGTTTTAATAAATAAGTGTGAGTTTTAGCTTTAGTGTAATAACACCCAGCTGAACCTCCTCTTTTACAAATAAATCAGATTTTGTTAGAATTCTACAAAAACTTTTTTATAATTTAAAATATTGTAAAAATAAAATATTAATAATTAGAAGGACGACGTGCCAGCTGAGGCTCTGGAGCTGCAGGTTACAGACCTCTGATTTAACTGAATCCTGAACAGGTAGGTTGAAAAATCATATCAAATATTTTAAAACGGAGATAAAACTGGTCCTTCTTTAAGAAGTCGTGCGTCTGTGTTTGTGAGCTGCTGGTCGTCTGTGAGAAGGAGAACCTGACCGCAGTCTCCTGAATGTGGGCGGGGCTTAAGTCGACTGTAATTTGATGCCAGATGTGGACATTGAATGTCTCACTGGTCGTTGATATACAACATTATATTTCTGGTATAATCTTGTGTTGTAGTCAGATTACATTACAGCTGCAATCAACAATTATTATCATCATCATCCATTCATCTGTCTCTCATGTCATCTCACTATAACACAAGATTTAAACTATTTATTACACATCTTTGTTAAATACTTGATTGTAATTGGTCAGTTGTGTCGTCCATTTCTGAAGAACAGGCCGTTGCTATGGACACGGCTCTGATCACAGACTCTGGATGAGAAATAAAAGATTTTTAAAATATTGATCATAATAATAATAATAATAATCTTTATTTATGGAGCACTTTTCAAAATTGACATCACAAAGTGCTTCACAAGGTACATTATCACTACGACCACCATACCTGTGTTGCTGTGTTGTTTAACTCCACCCACATTCAAGAGTTCAACCAATCATGTCGTGTGTGTTTGTGTGTGTGTGTGTGTCTGTGTCTGTGTGTGTGAGTGTGAGTGTGTCTGTGTGTGTGTGAGTGTGAGTGTGTGTGTGTGTCCACTCACCAACGACAGCACACTTGTAGGTCATCAGCGAGGCGAGGGCTTTGACCTCGTCTACAGACACGTCTGTGCTGTAACGAATACCTGAAACACACACACACACACAACTCGTTAGTAAAAAGTAAAAAGCTCTTTTTCAGTCTGACCCTCGACGACGACCTGAACCACCTCACTTCCTGTCCAGGTGCTCCAGTCTCCAGGTTCTCCATCCAGATCACCATGGAAACACAGCATCTGTGTGTCTCAGTGTCTCAGACCACTTTAACAAAACTTCCCTGTTTGGTTTCCACCCAGAGGAGACGTCTGTGACTGACAGACTAAACTCACCACTGTTTGTTTCTGCAGAGTCTCATCAGCTGATTTAAAATGATTCAGACATTAAATCTCCCTGCAGTTCAGGACTCAGACGATTAGAAAACCAGCTGATTATCACCTGCAGGTCTGCTGTGACCTTTAATATCAGGAATGAAAGAACTTCTGTCTCAGTGGGATTTTTCTTCAGTCGGTGCGACTACTGTGATGCCGTCTTTACAGATCTCAGATCAGCTGATTCAGAGTCCGCACCAGGTCTCAGTTTTCAGAATCTCCGACTAATCATCAAGTCCAAATTTTCTGATTTCAGCTCCTTTTTTATGGACTAAACAACTAATTGATTAATGGACATTAATTGTGACAGAAAACAAATATAAAAAATATGTGTGCTCCACAAGTTCACACCTATTTTGGACCCATTTTCCAAGTGTCAAGATTGTGACAGGATTAATTAATCAGTTTTTCAAAGAGCAAAAAACTTTTGCACACCTGTACGTCGACAGGTGTGTAGGAGAAGACTGTAACAACAATAAAAAACAAAAAAACTGTTGCACACACCGACTTCTGCACCTGCAATCAAAGATTTAATATTTGGTCTACATGTCACCTATGCATCAGCATCTGACCTAAAAATGACAGAAACAGTCCTTTTGTAGAGATTCTCAGGTGTTTCTGTGTTTGTCTTCTCCTTCCTGATGGACAGATTTAGCTGCTCACTTGTTGCTAAAGTAGCTAACAGTTACTGTTAGCAGGAAACAGAATCAGGCTCAGCAGCCTTCCAAGTCACGGAAGAAATGGTTCTCAAAATTAGGTGCACGAACCAGAATGGGCAGGTTCCATGTCGGCGGGAAAGGCCTCCCAGTGAACACAGCTGGATGGCTATCAACACTGAACCAACAAACTTCCCAAAAGATGAAATCTCACTTTATACAGTTCAGAATAAATTAAGAAAAGGAGAAGAAAATAAAAAATATTGTTGGATAAGTTGAAGGTTTAAACACTCAGAGATAACTCACAGATTTGTTTTGTTCTAAAACATCCAGAAATCTTATTTTTTGTTTTTACTAAACTGTTAGAGTTTGTTCTCTCTGCTGCTGCATGGAAAATCAAAAACACACACAGAGGAGGGGGTTCAGTGTGGAGCTGCAGTGGAGCCCTGTTCACACACACACACACACACACACACACACACACACACACACACACAGCCTGCTGCAAACACACACATCACTGCTGCAAACACACACACACACACAAACACAGCCTGCTGCAAACACACACATCACTGCTGAAAACACACACACACACACACACACACACACACACACACACACACACAGCCTGCTGCAAACACACACATCACTGCTGAAAACACACACACACACACACTGCTGCAAACACACACATCACTGCTGAAAACACACACACACACACACACACAGCCTGCTGCAAACACACACACACACACACACACAGCCTGCTGCAAACACACACACACACACACACACACACACACACACACACACACACACACACACACACACACACACAGCCTGCTGCAAAAACATACATCACTGCTGCAAACACACACAGCCTGCTGCAAACACACACACACACACACACACACACACACACACACACACAGCCTGCTGCAAACACACACACACACACACACACACACACACACAGCCTGCTGCAAACACACACACACACACACACACACACACACACACACACACACACACACACACACACACACACACACAGCCTGCTGCAAACACACACACACACACACACATCACTGCTGCAGGAAAACTGAACATGGCTGCAGCTCAGATGGACGAGTGGAAAAACAGATGAAGAGAAAAATGCTCAGTGACTGAGTGAGTCTGGGTTCTTTTTCTGTTACACTCTGAGGCTTTTGTTTGTTCAAATGCAAAGTACTGACACTGAGAACAGGAGGAAGAGGAGGAGGAGGAAGAGACAACAGGATGGAGAATTCAAACTGCAAAAGGGGAGTGAGAGAAGGAAGCAGGAAGAGAAACAAACACCAGAAAGAGAAGAAGAAGTAGACAGAGAAGCAGCAGAGTGCAGAGAGAAGAAGAAGAGATGTCGTGCGAGTAGTTTATGTTCTTGTTGTTGTTGGAGTTGATGAAGCTGCGGTGAGTCAGTCTGGGTGTGGTCACCAACACAGGCTCACTTAAAGGAACAGTACAAAGACTTTCATTCATTTGGTGTGGAGCAGCCGCACCCTTCACCTCGTCTGACTGGGCTCATATTTACATTAAGAGTTCATCCCGTTAACACACAGCTGCAGGGTTTAATCTGAGTCAGAAACTGAGTTCTTCAGCTGATTCTTCACTAAACACTGGTCAAACTCATCTACAGCTGCAACGATTAACTAAACATTCAATTAACAGCCAAATATTTTGATAATCAGTTAATCTTTTTGAGTCATTTTTAAGAAAAAAAGCCAAAATTCTCTGATTTCAGCTTCTTAAATGGGAATATTTTCTGGTTAACTGCAGTTCAGCAGCATTGTACAGTAATAAAATATTAATAATTATAATAGATGACTTGTTATCCCTTTTTCATGTCTGATACTGCAGTCTCAGGTACGTCCTGACACTGACACCAGGCTGATATTGTCTTTTTCCCGTCTCCTAAACAACTAAACCATTAATAATACAGTTGTATTGATGCACATTCAACCGCTATATTTTCAAAATCACAACATGTTCAAGTGCAACATCCAGATGAAAGAAAATATGTTTGTTTGGTTCACATCTCAATAAATATCACATCATCATCATCATCATTTTATTTATCTACTTATTTTTTGTGTCAATGAAAATTGTAATTTAAAAATGATCATTTTTGATCCCTGATGATTTTTGCAGTGACCCAGTGTTTGTTTCTAATCCATGGCAGCTTATTGCTGCAACACCTGAAAAAGAAAAATGGATGTGTATCACGTGATAACATGAAGAGTTTATGGTTAGAACAAGAGGTTTTTCATCTTATAGCAGGAGTTTTATTTCCAGGATTCTGTTTTGAGGATTGATGTGGCCTAAATTCATGGCAGCTTTTTTATCAGAGTGTGATGCATGTTGCAACTTTTTTAGGCCTGTTTTTTTTTTTTTTTTAACAATGACCTGATTTTTGTCTCTAATCCTTTTTTTGCAATGACATAACAGGACCAAAGGATAACTGCAAAAATCTGATTTATCTGTAGAAGAGGAAGAGCAGCTGGGGATATTACACAAAGAATAAAAACCTTTTTGGATTTTTTTGCCAGATATTTCTCTTTTGATTGTAAAATTCTAGGTGATAAAGTGATTTTGATGCTGATTGATCAGATTGGCCCGTCCTTAATAATGACTTTAACCAACTTGTATTTCTGATGCCAACTTGCAATGATAACAACAATCCATCAAGCTCATCCCAAACCTGCCCAAGACAAAACCCAACATGTCTTGGTTTGATGTTCTTTATCACAAAAACATCTTTATTTGATTTAACAACCTGCTTTGTTTCACTCTGATATCCTGCAGCAAATGTTAAATAAAAGCAGCACTGTGTCTGAGAGAGACAGCGTTCTTATGATGAGGATCTTAAATCGAGTATTTCTACAGTTTGGTGTGAAAAGCAGAGCGACAAACTGAACTCTGAAGCCTCAGAGAGCCACAGAACCAGCAGCAGGAAGAATCAGACTGCTGTGCCAGAAAGACAAACTTCTGCTGCTGCTGGTTCATCTGATTCACTCTGAATACAAAAGGAAAAACAAATGAGAGGATTAAACAATGAGCCTCAGATTAACTCCAACATTCAGGATGTGACCTGATGAGACGCCGTCATTAACACGTCAGACTGAGATGATGCTGCCTGAGGCTGAGAAACCGGTTTTAACATCTCACACACACACACACAGAGAGAGAGAGACACACACACACACACACACACACACACACACACGCACACACACACACACACATCCTGATTAATCCACTGCTGAAAATAGTCCAACAAATGCACCTTGTCGCAACTAAATATCTGTTTCAAAAGATGCACGTCTGATGACTTCACAGTAACAGTGATGGATGTTCTCAGGTCTGAAGGTTCTGATAAGAACATCTACAGAACCAACACTGACAGCAGCAGGGTTCAACAGATCAGTTTCCTGCTGGACAGTCACCTCCACAGCTGGAAACACCGACAGCAGAACAAACACAGTTAGTCATTACAGCTGCTGCAGCCTCAAACACACCACAACATGCAATACAACTGAGAAACTTATCATGATAGAGGAGTTTCATATCAGTCCATATCAATAATTATTGATCATGTAGGCTGTGACTGACAACATGTTGTGAGTGGACGCAGCTGAGGTGATAAAATGAGTAAAAATCACTTTGTTTGGTCAAATCCCCTGATATTGTGACAATATTGTGGGGATGACTATTGGTGTTTTCACAAAATATGAAAACAATGAGACTTTTTGATAAATAATCATCAGTCATGTGGAAATAATGACTGAGTGGGTAAAGACCAATGATAGAGCAGCTAGAACCGCAATGCAGCCTGTAAAACCAGCAGAAGACAAAACGTCTGTCATATCAGGATACAACAACATCTGATCCCATCTCACGCTGCAGCAGAAAACTTCATGACTTCATGTGATCTTATGGAAACAGATGTAAACAAACCGGAGACTGACGCGGTGCAACAGTTCAGTAAAACTGCAGTGAGGAAAACAGAAGCAGAAGTAAAACAAGTCTGGATGAGAAAAATGTTAATTTAAGCGTCAGTAAATGCAAGAAAACATGTTTGTTCATGGTGTATTTCTGCCTCTATAACCAGTACTGTTACTGCAACAAGTCCTACAGTCCTGCATGTTCTCACAGACAGACCAGTAAGAACCACAGCAGCACTGACGGTTTGAGCTGGACACAGTTTTTCTTCCTAAAGCCAGACTTTTCCTGCAGAGAGATTAACTCGCCTCAGGTTTCCTGCTGAGTGATCAGTGTGATTTTGAGCCCTGAGCAGCGTCCCGAAGGTTTCCTGGAAACATCCCATCACTGCTGTCGAGGAAACTACTACAAACTGTCTTAGCTAAACTCAGATCAGCTGCTGCAGACAAAGATGGACATGAACCATGAATAAATAAGTGATCAGCACTGAGATGTTCTCTAAACATTATTTTAGAACAACAGGTTCACCTCAGCTGAACTTTTTATCTGAATCCTGCAGACGACTTTTTGAGACGTCCTGCTGACAAACAAAGAAAAGTGTAGACAGGAGCTGAAACAGACCACACTGTCATAAAGGGACAGTTCACATTATTTGAAGTGTGGCTGTATGAGGTATTTCTCCATAGGCAGTGTATTACCCAGAATATCAGTTTAAGTTTACACTATATTTAGAATATTTTCAACTCTCTACCTTTCTGTCAGACAGACTTTTCTGACAGGAAACCACCATCACATAAGACAAATATCACTCTCTCTAAACCAACCAAACTCCACTGACAAAATCACTGACTTTATGTCACAGAACACAGGAGTTGTTGGTGTTTGTTTGTGTCATTGTGAGACATCAGTGTTTTAAAGGACAGTTCAGACTGACTTAAGTCTCACAACAACACAAACAAACAAACAGATGGAGGCAGCAGCAGACCAACACCTCCTGTGTTCTGTGAGATAAAACCGCTCATTTTACCAGTGGAGTTTGGTTGGTTTGCAGAAAGTTAATCTAAAGGTGATTTCACATCAGAAAAGTGGTGAAAATATTCTAAGTATGGATTATGTGGTTGTTCAGCTCCACAGTGTTTATAAAGTTAATAAATAGTAAATAAAAAACATCACCAGGATTCTGGAAACAGTCTGAATGAAGAACTGCGTCTCCTCTCATTTACTGATAGATGCAGTATTTGTTCTCTCTGTTCTTGTATCTGTGGAACTTTAATTTATCTGTGTTCTGTTGTTTCTGAAGCGAAACTCCTCCATCTATAATCCAACAGATTTCCTGTTCAACCAGTCGTCTGCAGTCTGGGTGTCTTTGTCCATGAAGACACAGTCTGTCTGTTTGCAGGTCACTCACTTCCTTTTGTTCTTTCTTCTCAGTTTTCTGTCTTTGTTTCAACCAAAGAACATTAATCATTTTAATAAGAATCAAGCTGTTGGTTGTTGCAGCTGCTTGAAATGTTGGTTAAAGTATAATTCTGCTTCCTCTCATTATTTTAATCCAGATGTTTGACTATTATTAGGCTTCTATTGTGTCAGATGATGATGATGATGATGTTTTTTGTTGTTTTATAGAAATTAAAGAAACGATTATTGTAGAAAATCTCACAATCAGCAGATTATTTGAAGACAATGAAAACTAAGAATTAGCTACAGCCCTACATTTATTTTTAGCCCTTTATTAAGTCACTTTGACAGTTCAGATGAAAAGACACCTCCTGAAATCTGCCACTTTTTATTACATTTCACAGGCCGGTTCTTCTGGTTTTACAGTCTGTACGTGTTCGTCAACACGAGGACAAAGGCTGCAGTTAATCCACCTACATATTAAAAATATAAACATCATATCGTGACAAATGTGACTAGAGTCATGACTTCAGTGTGAATTTTATTTTCTGATGTTGTTTGTTGTTTGTGATGCAGACGTGATGATTCTGCATCGATTCATGAATCTCAAAAATATATTTTCTAAATATCTTTTAACAACGTGACGTCGACCACGGCTCAACAACCAACATTAACCAACCAACCAACCTAACCCTACACAACCAACAGACAGAAAGACAGAGAGACAGAGACAGAAAGACAGAGAGACAGAGACAGAGAGACAGAGAGAGAGACAGAGAGAGAGAGACAGAAAGACAGAGACAGAGACAGAGAGACAGAGAGAGAGAGAGAGAGAGAGACAGAAAGACAGAGAGACAGAAAGACAGAGAGACAGAGACAGAAAGACAGAGAGACAGAGAGACTCACAGCTCAGAGTCCAGAACGCAGCTTTCACTCATTTATATGTTCTGTTATTTCTTTTCTTTTTCGTGTTTTCATTTTTGTTTTTGTTGTTCCATTTCTTTTTGTCTGTTTCTGGTTGGTTTTGATTCTTTTATACAGTTTGCTTGATTTTGAATCTTGTTCTTTGTTCTGTACTCGTCTTGTGAGACAGATGATGAATGATTGGTGAAATCCTCTCAACGTATTTTTACAGTGTGGTACTAGTACTTTTACTGCAGTGCGCACACACACACACACACACACACACACACACACACACACACACACACACACACACACACAGCTGAGCAGCCTGTCAACATTCCTGTCAGGGGAGGAGACCTCACCACCTTAAAAACACTTTAAACCTGCCTGACGAAGATCCATTCAACAATCACACTATTACATCATAATCCTACACACACACACACACACACACACACACACACACACACACACACACACACACACACACACACACACACACGAATGTAATAAAAACTAACATCTCTTAAAATTTGTTCCAGACTCTGGATGAAAAAAGTGTTGTCACTGTGTTGCTTTGTGTTTGTGTATAACCTGTCCTGGTTTTGTCCTGGTTTTGTCTTGTTGTTGTTGTTGTTGTTGTTGTTGTTGTTGTTTTTATCTCACACTGCAGCTTCATCACTGTTGTATTTTTTATCTGATCAATTTGGAAAATATCAATAAAGAAAAAAGAAACGTGTCATCACAATAACTCAGTTTATTTCACTTTAACGAGGCTAGACTTTGGTCAGCTGACACTGACATCATTTGGGCTGATTGATATTATCAAAGAACTACTTTGATTATTGATTGATCATTAAAGTCACTGTTAGGCTAAAATGTGAACTGAAAATCAAATGCATCAGTGTTAGAGCAGCGTGTTTCTGCTGCAGCGCCTCCAGGTGGAGACACTTTGAACTACTTCACATGCAGTCAGCTAGTTTGGTTCCCAACCTAAGGGGCAGGCCCCTCCAGAGGGTCACCAGATAAATCTGAGGGGTCGTCAGATGATTAATGGAAGAGGAAAGAAGAAGACTTTCTTTGCATTTATTCTCTAATATTTGATCATTTTCCTGGTTTCTTTCCTCTCTGACAGTAAACTGAATATCTTTGAGTTGTGGACAAAACAAGACATTTGAGGACGTCGTCTTGGACTCTGATCAACATTTTTCACCATTTTCTGACTTGTTATGGACCAAACAATTAATCAATTCATTCAGAAAGTAAACGTCAGATTAATCAATAATGAAAATAACTGTTAGTTGTAGCCCTAAAAAACAGCGAGAAAAGCCTGTTAAAATATTCCAGAGATTAAAGTGACTTCATCAAATGTCTCGTTTTGTTCAACCAACACTTTCAAATCCTACAAATATTAAATTTACCATCATGTAAGAGCAAAACATCATCACATCTGACATCCTGGAAATGTTGGAAATGTCACATTATTGGCATTTTCGCTTGAAAAAGGACTTAAAGCATTAATTTATTATCAAAAAACGAATTAATTAATTAATCATTGCAGTTTTACACAAAATAACAAAATGAAGTGTCCATCACAGTTTCAAACAAAGATGACGTCACAGAACCCAGAGATATTTCATGGATGATAGAAACCTGAAAATCCTCACACTGGAGGAACTGAATGTTTTTGTGGATTATTTCTGGACACTAGAGGTAGATCACCACGGTAACAATTAAAAAGATTAGAAACCACTGATTTAACTTTCTGCTTCAATCTTTATTTTACTGTAAGATCTCATTTGTAAAGTAACTAGCTGACAAATAAATGTAGTGGAGTAAAAGTAGGAAGTAGAAGAACATGGAAGTAGTGAAGTAAAGTTAAAGTACCTCAAAACTGCACTTCAGTAAATATATTCAGTCATTCAATCACTGAATTTTATTTAGTTTTGAATAATGTGTTGTTTTGCTGCTGTAATTTCTATTCTTGAAAAATATTTGATTTATTCTCGTTTGTTTTTTTTTATCATGTTGTTTTAATTTTGCCATGTGAAGCACTTTGGGCTGTGTGGAGCTGCAACGATTGATTGGTTATAGATCACTGATCAGCTTTTAAATTAATGTATTATTTTGATCACTGATTAATCGTTTTGGGTCACTGTTTAATTTAAAAACAAGTCAAGTCTATGATTTTAGCTTATTATATGTGAATATTTTCTGGTTTCTTTACTCCTCTCTGACAGTAAACTGAATTTAAGCAAATCATCTTAAACTTTAGGAAACATTTTCCACAAATTAAACATTTTATGGACCAAAACAATTAATCTCGATTATTTCCTGCTTTTAATTGATTACTACTGTAGTTATCAAACATATTGATACTATTAGTTTGCATCAATTTCTTCGTTTATTAATTTTGTGTTTTCAATAACTTTATTTAGATGGAAGCTTCAAGTGATCCCTCTTGTATTATTTATTATTTATTATTATGTGTTAATTGTGCAAAATCAAACTTAATTATTAAAACTAAAGGAAAAGGAAAAGTGCAATACTTAAGTAAATGTACTCAGTTACTTTCCACCACTGTTTTTCCTGATCCTGTGTCAGTGTAATCTGTCCCTGGTCCCTGGTCCCGGGGCTCAGGTGCAGTCTCACCTCCCTTGCAGGGCGTCCTGTGCTGGCTGTGCTGGGCCCGGTAGCCCTCGATCACCTCCCACTCCCCGGAGTCTCTCTTGATGGGGAAGCTGACGCTCAGGACGTGGTTACAGGGTTTGATGATCTTCAGGATCCCGCGGACTCTCTTCCTCTTCTGCTCGGGGCTCTCCCGGGTCTTCAGGCCCTCCACCAGCTTGTCCTCCACGATCGCGGCTCCCCGGTCGAAGAAGCCCTCCACCATGGTGAAGAAGTTCGGGTCGTCGTCCCGGTCCACGGCCTGGCTGTAGCCGCGGCAGCGCAGCGCGGAGGCGGCCGCCGGGAGAGCCGACTCGGCGGCGGAGGCAGAGCCCAGGACGCTGCCCGCTCCCCGGGTGAGTAGCTCACCGAAGTACCGGTACATTTTGACGGTTTTAGTGAAGTTTGCGGTCCCGGGGAGAAGAGTGAGCCAGAGCAGAGCAGCACAGTGTCAGGGGGAGAAACACAGAAAGTTTACCGCAGCAGCGGCTCCTCCTTCATGCCGCTGCCGCTGCCGCCCCTTCCTGTTCAACCACACCGCTGCCTGTGCACGTGCGGCTGCGTCTATTTAAACTAAACGCAAAATAACACCAGACAGTTTTAATCATCATGAGGGTCGTTTCCAGAAGGAAACCCCAGAGCCGCGAAAGATCTCGCGCGAGTTAACAAACTTAACCCAATCCATGACTTTTCCCTAACCGTAACTACATGTTTTCTGTCCCTGTCCCTACCCAGATTTTACCATAGTATTGTTACATTAGTAAACATAACCGAGTCGTACACCGCACACAATTAAAAAGGAATGCGTGCATATGTCGCGAGAGTTTCACAAATACAGGGTTTCCTTCTGGACATGACCCCTCGTGTGGGCTAATGTTAGCTAAACTTTAGCAATTTAAAACAGTTTGCAAACTTCTCCATACGCCACTGTGAAACACAAAAGAACTCAGTAAATGCAAGCTAAGATGAGAAATGCTAAGACTATATCCAAGAACATTTTAACTGAAAATAATTTCCGCAGTTTTATGATTGTTTAGCTAGCACCAACCGAGCTAGAATTGGTTCATGTCTAGAAGGGAACTCTTCATTTGCGAAACCCTCGCGAGATGTCTACACGTTGTTTCTGTATTGTGAAAGTTGCATGTAGTTCTGTTTTATGATGAGACGACACTATGCTTGAGGTTTGAGTAGATCTGGGGACATAAAATCCGTTGTTTGGGTTAGAGAAAGATCCAGGTTAGGGTTAAAATGATCATTCTCGCGAGATCTTTCGCGGGTCTGGGGTTCCCTTTAAACAGGATATCTGGCATCGCCGTGTGGGCTAATCGTAGCTAAACTTTAGCACTTTAGAACCGTCTGTAATCTTGTTTATACGCAGCTGAAAGACAAATAAAGTTGCCCTAAATGGAAACAAAGACGTGAAAAATGAAGATTATATCTTAGAAATGTACATTTTCCGCTTATTTTACATATTTTCCGCAATTTTATTGTTGTTTAAGCTAGCGTCAGGAGTGGTACCGGTTACAACTTTCAAAATAAAAGCACACATCGATAAAACTTTTCTAGTTTTGGAGTGATATTGAAATATGTTAGTTAATTTAACATTTTATGCATTCCAGCACAAACTGACATTTAATCATAGGTGGAAGTAACTAATTACACCGGCTTAATTTTGTGTGTATTCAAAACAACAAAGAAAAGAAAAAGAACTAAAACACACACACACACACACACACACAAACGTGGGAACACAAAACACAAAAATAAAATAGAATCAAACAAAGCAGAAAAGGCATGTAACACAAACAAGTTGCATAAAATTGAATCATGATGGGATGAGAACTATAAATAGTATTATAATATTTTGTTTCATAGTTTTAGAATCAATTCAGACATTTTGTTATTTGAAACAACTTCATAAAAAGAGCATTAAACACGTAGTTCGAGCTTTTATTTTGAAAGTAAATAGCTTTTTAAAGGCTGCGTTTAAATTTTCCTCATGCGGGTTCCCGTTTCTGGCTCGGGAGCGCGCCTCGTCATTGACTCATCTAATAAAGTGAACTCTAAACTGTTTGAAGCATCTATATAAAAATAATATTTTACTTCTATAAAATGTTCTTTAAATATATGAAATAAAGTTTAAGATGGAACTAATTCATATATTTCATCTAAAAATAAGACAGCTGTGTGTGTGTGTGTGTGTGTGTGTGTGAGTGTGAGAGAGAGAGGTTTTAAATGTCTTCTTCTCTAAATTTAGAGTCCTCGGTCATTAAATGTTGGCGTTTATATGATCTGTCTGTCTCACACTGTGTGTTTCAGTAGTCAAACCTCAGATCCATCTGGAAGCCTGAGGAGAAAAACACAGACCAACAATCAGGAGTAGAACAAATAAAATAATCATTATAAGATCATGAGTCAAAATTCAGATTTTTCTCATGAAGTATAAATCAACACATTCAGATAAAATGATGATGTTTCATCACAGGTTAAACTTTTTTATTCCTCGGGAGAAATTCACAAACTATCCATCAGATAAAGTTTATGAAGGAGTTAAAACATTAAAGTGATGAACACATTAATGCAGCATTAATTATAAGAAAAAATATCATATATTGTTATGAAATGGGCTGTTCTGTGTAAAGAGTCACTTTACTTTTGGTACTTTTCGTATATTTCAGTGTTTATATATGTATTTGTTGTGTGGCATCTGGATGAACATCTGGATGTGTTGAAGTGTGCGGCCTGTAGGGGGCGACAGCAGGGATTCACTCTGTCAGTGTGGTCAGTTTCTGAGAAGGAAACATATCAGCAGCATCAGGTTTCATCAGGTCAAACATAAAGACAGGGAGATGTCCTGTGACACATTCTGATGATGTCACAGGTTAAACTGGACGAAATGGTGTCCACGCGTCTCTGCCGGGGACATGTGCTGCACGTCCAGCTGAGGGGAGCAGTTCTGGTCACGTATCAGCTGACCGACAGCAGCAGGTGGAGGAAGATGAGAGAAACTGACAGTAACTGAGACTGAACACAGACACACGAGTGAGGAGGAGGGTCGGGGCCCCGGGGCCGACCTGTGGACGGAGAGCAGGTGGAGCCATAAAGGTGTCACACAGGAGCCCAGAGCGAGGCTCATTAACTATGTGGAGCTGCACAGGAAAATTTAAAAAGACAAGGAGGACAGAAAATAACACCTGAGTGACACCTGCTGCTTTTTAATGACCAGCAACCAGAGCTAGAGAGTAACTGAGTACATTTACTCAGGATTGTAACTGAGTACACTTCTGAGGTGAATCATTACAATATCAGAAAACTAGACTATTCTAAAAATATCCACACAAGAGTTATCAGGGAACGTACTGAGAAATATCTGAAAAATCTGTAATACAACAGCTTTACATACATATATACAATAAAATATTCTGAAAAAAGTAGGAAAGAAATGTTAGAGAAAGTAAAACCTATAAAATTATATCAGTAAAATATACAAATATTATCAGGGAAAGTGTCTAAAAAATGCCCCAAATAATATCAATAAAATATACAAAAATGTCTGGAAAATATGTGTAAGACATATGAGGGAAAGTAAAATATTTTATTTGATTTTAATCTATAAAATAATAACAGTAAAATATAAAAAATGATGAGAATATGTCACAAAAAATCCCCAAAATGAAATCAGTTTCACCGTCCTGAACCCCGACCGCTGCAGAGGAGCTGGAAGAGACGGAAAGATCAGACTCAGACGTGTTCTTCAGATACCAGACAAATACTGCAGTCTGATAGATCCACTCCAATCAGCAGCTGAACTAAATTAACTAAACTAAACTAAACTAAACTAAACTAAAAATGAAACAAAAAACAACAAACAAAAATGGTCATCTACTGAGTGGCTGTAAAAAAATTTTTAATATTTTCTGGTGAATAAAAAGTTAATTTTGAACTCTTCAGTTAACTGATGTTTACTCGAATACTTTTACTTGAGTAAAACTTTTTTAAAGTAACAGTACTTTTACTTGAGTACTGTGTCTGTGTGGCGGAACAGGTGTCTCAGGTAGGTAGAGTCTGTAGAGGCGTGTCTGACTGTCAGCAGCAGGTTGGACAGATGTGATCACCTGATGATGATGATGATGATGATGATCCTTCAGTCTTTTGTTCACAGTCTGTTTTAATCTGACATGTTTCATCTTTATTTAAGTCTTTTTTGATCAGTTTTCACATTGATCTTCTTCACTCACTTTTTGAATTCATTTTTAAAGTGTTGTTGTTTCTGCCCCCTACAGGCTGAACTGTTCACTACAGCCACAACTCAACGTCCTCGTCATCAACACGTCCACTGAGACACGGAGTTTATGGACGCCACAGCAACGAACTGTGTTGTGTAAATTATATTCTTTACAGCCTCTGGCACATAAAATGAGATAGATGTCGGACCAAATTTGGCCCGCGGGCCTCGGGTTTGACACCTGTTTCAGAGAGTCCTTTTATTGTGATCAGTCCAAACACACCTGTACAATAATCCAGCTGTTTAATCAGCATCTGTGTGTCACACCTGTCGGCTGGAGACCAGTCTGATAACTGGAGACCAGTCTGATAACTGGAGACCAGTCTGATAACTGGAGACCAGTCTGACTGATTAAATCAGTGTCCTGCATGTCTCAGATGTCTCTCTGCTCCAGCACAGCTGATTCAGTTGATCAGCTCGTTGATCAGGTTTCTGCAGAGACGTGATAACGAGCTGATCATCTGAATCAGGTGTGTTGGAGCAGAGAGATACCTGAGACATGCAGGACAGTGGACCCTGAGGACACGGACTGGGACACGCTGGTTTGAACCCCTTCAGGATGCATGTTTAAGCTGTAAATCGTGTCTTAACCTCACCGCCACCTCCCCCGGCATCCTGCCGTCTGATTGGTGGAGCTGGTTATTGTTCCCAGCTGTGAAACACACCGTCTACATGAGGCTTCATGTTCTGCTGTTCTCCTCACTGTGAGCTGCTTCTGCTGAGTCATGGTTCTATAAGAACCCGACATGTTCAGTTTGGAACACAGAGACGTTTGTCTTTTGTTTTCTGTGATTCTGAGTAAAAACATGCAGCTGTGAAGAAAAAGATCCAGAATCCTCTCTGTTCTTAATGACCACATTTATTTTCATCATTTCTTTTTCATGCATTTAAAGGCATTTTCATTTATTTATCAAGTCATTAATTTATTTCTTTATTTTCTTTTTATTTTGACAGTGATCCTCCACACGAAGAGACCAAAATAATAATAATGTTTTTATTAATTGATAAATTTGATACTTGATTAATAATGTTAGGTTGTGTGAAACAAAACCTGCTGATAAAATGAAAAAAACTCTTCTGTCAGAGGGTTTAAATCTGTTTTTTTTTTTTTTGTCCATATTTGTGTCCTCAGCAGGCGTCCTCATCATGAGTGACCGTCCGTCAAAGATCCACGTCTTCCTGGGGGCTCCTCCTCCCTCCTTGGGCCCAGCCTCGGGGTCTGGAGCTGGGGAGGACGGTGAGGAACGTCCCCCTGCTGAGTGGAGACACCTGGAGCTCACCTGGAGGGACGGACGTCTGAGGCCTCCAGCAGGTGAGGCGTTCAAGGACCACACGGAGAAACAGAATTTTTATTTCTGTTTAAATCAGAATCTCAACCACTGAAACAGTTTTTAGTTTTGTTTTAGTTTATTTATTCGTGCTATTTTGTTTTATAAGTATGTCAGTTTTTATCATTGTTCTGTGTAAAGACAGACACGAGACAGGAAGTGATTTGGACATTTCACTCTCAGTTAGTTTTCTTAACTGTTGACCTTCACAGAAGTGAAAAAAAAACAAAACATGTTTTAATTTTTCAGACGAAGCTGAAAATGAAGCGAGAACCAGCAGGATGGATCGATCTGTGGCGAGTTTACAAAACCAGGACGATGAAACAAACACTGACCAGGACAAACTGTCCTTGAAAGCTGATTGGACCTCAGAGGCGTCACGAGGACGAGAAGAACGATCAGATAAAGACGATCAGAACAAAGATGAAGATCAGTGTTCGTCTTCTGTCCATGAATATCTGGACAGATGTTTCCCTGCAGGACCTGAACCTCCACACCAGCCACTGCCACCCGTCCCTCCTCTGTCCACTCAGACTCACTTCCTGTCCACGTGGACCCTCAGTCAGGCCTTAATCCTGAGAGGCAGACGTAGCATCCAATCAGCATCCAGCCCTGAGAAGACCCCGCCTCCTCAGACCCCACCTAAACAAACCCCAGCGTCCGTGTCCTCCAGCACCCCGGAGCTCTTCAGCCCCATGGCGCCGTCACCTGGAGGCTCCGCCGAGCTCTTCAGCCCGCTGAGCCCCTCCCCGAGGGCAGAGGAAGGGGGCGTGGTCATTGAGGCCACCACAGACGGCGTGCTGTGTTCCCAGGAGGCCGAGCAGTCCATAACCTCCCCTGATTCCAAGAGAGCTCGGCTCTCAGAGGACGTCAGGACTGAAGCATCTGTGGCACCATTGAACACCGCCGCCGCCGCCGCCGCCGCCGGGCTCTGCGGTCCCACCACACTTCTGATCCGCTGTGACAAACAGGGGGCGCGGTACTCTGTCCTGGTGGCGGTGGTTCACCCCTGTCACCTGAAGGAGGTCAAGGTGAGTCACTGATCAACCTTAACATTAATTTATTCAAATTTAAAATAATTATCAGACATTCTATAAAACAAAGGTGTGTTTTAGTTTTTTCTAAATACTTTCTGCATTAAATTTTTTTGTTTTGTTAACGAGTTTGGATCTTTGGATTAAAGGTGAAATCTGGACCAGCAGCAGGGACCTTAATTCCTCTGGCGTCCATCGTGGTAACGGACCAATCAGGTGTTGAGATGAAGGTGGTGCTGTGGCGTCGAGCGGCGTTCTGGGCGTTGACAGTCAGTCCTGGAGACGTTCTGCTCATCACAGGTACAGAAGTTCTAAATCTGATGACGTGGTGTGGACGGCGTCTCTTCGTCTCAGGGTGCGTTGGTTGTTGATGGCGTTGTCGTCTCCGTTCAGGCCTGCAGGTGAATGAAGACAGGTGGAGAGGAGAGACGGTGCTGCAGTCGACCTTCAGCAGCAAACTGCTCAACCTGGGACAGATCACCTCTTCCACCTGTCCACCAGGTACTCCTCAGCTCCACCTGTGACCAATCAGCAGCCTCCTCCTCCTCAGCTGACGCTCTCTCTCTCTCTCCAGCTCCCCAGCATGTTAATGCTCGCTCTCTCACCTCTCTGTGTGACTTTCTTCGGGAGCGGCGCCCCCTGCTGGTGTCTCTAAACCTCCGCCCCCCTCAGGACCTGAACCGCCTCCCCTACGCCACCCTGAGGTCACTGAAGGTCAACACGCTGGTTCACGCCCTGCTACGTGTCACACACGCACACATGAGCACAGGTGAGAGAGTGACAGGTGTCAGGTGACCGTGGTGACAGTTAACACAGCAGCATTATGGGTAACACGCTTATAATCAGATTTTGTAAATAACATTTCTGTTTATTTTTGGACAGTTTTAATAAAGTGTCATCAGCATAGAAGCTGATATTTGTCATTTTAATTTTATGGATGCTTGTTAGCGTGGCGCAGTGAGGCGGAGTCTCGCTGCAGGTCGGCTGTTCAGCTGAACGCCGTTCTGACTGTGGAGCAGCCAGACGGTCAACAGGGGGCGCTGCTGCTGTGGGGAGCAGCTGTGGACTGGCTGCCCCGCTTCAACCAAGACAAAGGTACAAACGCACTTTGATTCCTCTTAAAGAGACAGTTCAGATTATTTGTAGTGTGGTTCTATGAGGTACCTTCAGTAGATGGAGGTGGACACGCCTCCACTTTAGAGAAGCAGCACGAGTCCTGGTACAGGAAGCTACGCAATGTCCTGCTGTGGACAGGGCGTAGACAGGGTCAGCAGCAGTTAAAGTGTGCACTATATTTAGAAGATTTTCCCTCTTTATCTTTCTGTCAGATCGACTTTTCTGACAGGAAGCCGCCCTTATATAGGACAAATATCACTCTCTACAAACCAACCAAACTCCATTGATAAAATCAGTAATTTTATCTCACAGAACACAGGAGTTGTTGGTCTCTTGCTGCCTCCATTTGTTAGTTTGTTTGTGAGAATGTGAGACTTCAGTCAATCTAAACCAACTCTTTAAAATACCAAAGTCTCACAATAACACAAACAAACTAACAGATGGACCAACATCTCCTGTGTTCTGTGAGGTAAAATGACTGATTTTGTGAATGGAGTTTGGTTGGTTTGTAGAGTGTGATATTTGTTTTATATAACGGTGGTTTCCTGTCAGAACAGTCTGTCTGACAGAAAGATAAAGTGGTGAAAATATTTTAAATATAGCAGGGATGTAACGATACCAAAAAGTCATGACACAAAACAATATTTATTGGGATATTAAAAAACAAGAAGTTTGTGCAGCATTTTTTGTTAATCTAAAATTTGTTTTAAACTTTAAATGCTTCTGGCTTCCTTCTTTAATAAAATAAAATAAAATAAAATAAAATAAAAGTAGGCGGCCACAACATAAGTGTGAAAAATTCTGTTAAACATCCTCTGTGTCCTTCAGCGGCTGTCTGGGACTTCCACGTCCTCCTGGTGAGGGACAGTTTGACCACAGACCTTCCTGAGCTTCACTCCACCCCCTGGAGCTCCGTCCAGCGTCTGGATCCCGCTGACCGCCGAGCGCAGGACTTCCTCCAACCACGAGGCGTTCGGACAGGAAACAGTTTAGAGCTGGACCTCGACACGCTGCTGTCTCAGAAATACAGCGGTGAGGAAAAAAACATGGAAAAGGAAACATTTCTGTTTACATGTGATGAAAAGTGAAGAACCTAAAATTAAACCCTGAGGAACTCCGTCTCTCCTCCACCAGGTGACGTGGAGCTCAGAGTCCAGGTCTCCGCCTTCCGCTTCCAGGACTCTCTGCCCTCCCAGAATGCACCACAGCCAGTCCTGGACAGCTCCACTCCGTTGGATGGTATTCTGGCGGCGCTGAGCGGTGACGTCACCTACACCGGCTGCGGACGCTGCTCCGCCGAGCTCGATACCGACGCCAACGGCATCTATGCCCCCTGTTACCCCTGTCTGCCCCATACCGCCGTACGCCGCTACTACAGGTGAGAATGACATCATCACCATGACGATATTATTGTTATGGATGTTTCAGGGTGCCAGCATTTAGTTTAATACAGTATCAGCACACATGATGTCCAAATCTCAAACTTCGTTTTGACAAGAAATTATCGATTTTATTGATTATCGTTTAATAATTTTATAGGCAGCACTTTGTGTTTATGATACTTTTTCTGAATCCAGGTTTAATATAAAAATATATTTTAGTCAGTGACATTTTAGGAAATCCTCTTTGTGTAAACATGCGTACATTTACAAAAAAGACAAACATTTATACGTCATTATATAATTTAGTTCAACAGTAAGTAACAGTAAACATATCATGTTTATTTCATTACTTAATTATTGCAAACTTTCACTTTTTAATTAGTTTTCACTCCATGAACTGTTATTGCAACTTTTTAATTTTTATCTTGTGTGTTTTATTAATGAATTCAGATATTTATTTTTATAACTGAAGCTGGAAAAAAAATAAACAAAACAGAAACAAACAATAAATAATGAACAGACTTTCAATGAGAAACATAAATTAACATTTGATATCTGAAAAGAAGCAGGAAGAAGCAGCATGCTTATCTACCTCTGATCTATAATAATCAATCAATAATCAATAATCTATTACATAACATTACATGACACTGAAATTTAAAATGGTGTGTGTGTGTGTGTGTGTGTGTGTGTGTGTTTGTGTGTGTGTGTGTGTGTGTGAGTGTGTGTGTGTGTGTGTGTGTGTGTGTGTGTGTGTGTGTGTGTGTGTGTGTGTGTGTGTGTGTTCCAGGTCAGGTGTGCTGACAGTGAGTGGGCGGGGCAGCCGTCAGGTGTGTGTTCAGGTTCCTCCTGTTCCGCTGCAGAACATCCTCATGGCTCCACCTGATAAACTGCACAGGAGCTCAGGTGAGACACACAGGAGGAGTAATCAGTTACTTTACTCAAGTAAAAGTACCAAAAGTACTTCTAACACTATAAAAAATACTGAGTTATAAATAAAATATCCTCTGTTGTTGAGGTGGAACTCTGCTGATTATTTTCTCCAATAAGGGATCAATTGATTGATTGATTGGTTTGTAAAAATTCTGCTGCCACAGTGAGTCAGAGCCCAGAGTGACAATTATTACAATCAGTCAAAGGAAAAGCAGCAAATCTTCAGCTGTCAATTATCTCTCAATAATTGATTAATTGACTATTTTCTTTTCCAGCTGTTCTTGTTTGGTAAACAAAAATATACATTTAATCAATTCTTCACGTGTTTTGTGTGTAAAAGTCTGTAAAGTAACTGAATCTGTCAGATAAATGTGGAATTAAAGGACAATATTTTCCTCTGAGAGGTGGAGGAGAAAGAAAAACACTCAGGTAACAACCTTAAATTTATACTTCAGTTCAATACTTGAGTAAATGTACTTAGTTACATTCCATCACTTATATGTAATCATAATTCAGTTCAGTGACACAAAATGCATGAAATGAAACATTGAGAGATTCTCTGACGCCCCCTGCTGGTGAAAAACATACATACAGATTAATAACAAGAACTGAAGCTGAGATCAGAGAATCTGGACGAGTTTCTTAAAAAACAAAACAAAACTGAATAATAATTAATAGACAGTTAATCAGTTAATTATTGCGGCTCTGCATCGTTAAAATCAGACCTTTAGTATTTTTTCACTGAGAATAATGATGTAAAAATTATTATTCCCTCTAATATAAAAATCATAATTACATTTTTTTTCTGAATTGTTCAGCCTCATTATAAAGGCAGAGCAGTTTCTCAGGGCTGCAGGTGAACAGGTGTTCCTAATAAAGTGGCTCCTGAGTGTAAACATCGTGCTGCTGCGAGGTAGAGAGCAGACAGGAGGCTGAAACAGAGCAGTGTACCTGCTGTGTGTCACTCTGCTGTCATTTGATTAAACAAATGTGAGTGAATGAATGTATGAAAAGCAGCTGGAACATGTGAAGAGAGCTCACCTGTTCTCACCCTGATCAGACACACAGTTTGGTTTCACCTGTGCAGGTGAGCTCACATTAAGTAGTAAACACTTAAAAACTAAAACTTATAAATTGATGCTTTACGCATGAAATAATTGTTTTTTATTCTTAAAATTTATCTGTTCTGTAAAAATAAAACTCATGATCTGAAGTCAGTTTCCTTTTCTAGACTTTCAAGTTTTGAATCAAACAAACTTTCAAAACTTTGAGAAAGTTTTGAAACAAAACAAAGTTTTTTCTTTTACTTTTCTTCTTTAGATACAATTTTTATCCTATAAGAATCATATTTTAAAAATTGTTCACAATTAAATTAAAATTATCTCAACAAACATTATTAGTTGTAAAACTTTTTAAAAACTTGAGTTTTGTTCAAAACTAAAAAAAAATCTGTTGAATTAAGCTGCTTTGAAAGTTTTCTCAGTGTTTTTGTTTTTACAGTGTTTTAACTTGTTACAGTGAGACGTGTGACTGAAAACTCTGAGCTGCATTTACTGAAAATATCTGAGTTGCTTTAGTCAAATAGAAAAACTCCCATGATCCTCTAAGGTCTCCTCCTCTTCCTCTTCCTCTTCCTCCTCCTCCTCCTCCTCTTCCTCCTTCTCCTCCTCCTCCTCCTCCTCTTCCTCTTCCTCTTCCTGCTCCTCCTCCTCCTCCTCCTCCTCCTCCTCCTCTTCCTCTTCCTCCTCCTCTTCCTCCTCCCCTTCCTCCTCCTCCTCCTCTTCCTCCTCCTCCTCCTCTTCCTCTTCCTCCTCCTCTCAGCTCCGGGTTCAGAGGTGAAACACATCCAGGTGGCAGCAGAGAGGATCCTCTTTCTCCTCTCCCTCCCAGCAAAAATCGTCACCATCACCGTCCGGAGCCACTTCCTGTGTGACGAGAACAGCGTCCCCATCAGTCAGGACTTCACCCTGCTGAACCTTCAGTTCCCCAGCTGATGAACTACAGATCCCAGCAGCCTCGGCGATCAGGGCCCGGTCCAACCATGTGACGTCAAACCGTGATGAAACATGTCGGCTTATTCGTGATTTAATAAAAGATTTTTATTTTCATAAAACAGAGTGAGCTGTCAGTTTACTATTTTTACAGAACAACATTGTTGTTCCTGACCTGCAGCTGCTGTCAGTTCAAAGAATTTACCAATTGATTAATTGATTACTTGAGAATATTGATTAATGGTCGATAATGAAAATAATCATTGGTTGCAGCCGTTTATTCTTTAAACTCAGCAGAATGGTTTCACGTAGAAACTGTGTCTGTAAAGAAAAACCCATAAAACCCATTTTCATTCAGATATGTGGAGGTCAGAGGTCAGCAGACATCTTTGAAAATGGATGGATGTTTTTTTTCCTTTTCCAAACTCTAGCCTAACTTTGTAGTTATTTATCCGACTTCCTGAGCTAGCATGAACTTTCACCTTTAAAGCCTCCTTCAGCCTCTGGAAGATAATAATGTCGTCCACAGACGCAGACGTGGAGCTGAAGAGGTTTTAACTGTCAATAAACCAAATCTTATCACAGATTTGACTTTTACTGAAGCTCATTTGGCAACTAATTAATATTCACTAACTTCTGCAGACTAATTATAGAGCACTGGATTTAAAACTATCATAAAACCATTTAAAACACTGGAAATATACAGAATACATACACATACACACAATATAAAATATAATTATGTCGGTGTGTCATATAAATAGAACAGTAGATCATCTGCAAACAAACTGATTTTCCTGGTTGATTTATTTCTTATCTATAAAACATAAAACTATAAAAAATGGATCTGACAACTGATATTTACTGTTTTGTTCATCCAGTCAAATATATGAACTACAGTATATCACAACATTACTGTGACCAAAATCAACGTTAAATCACCAAACTTTAATACAATTAAAGAAATACATCCAAAGTACTTGTTGACTTAATTGAACCTCTAAATTAATTCACTAAAAAAGACGGATGAAACTAAAATCAGTGACTTTTTACTGTTTTTACATGTAAACCAGACATTTGTGCTGAAAATACAATAAAAAAGTTGTGTGCTGATGAACAACCAATAGAAGAAATGGAGGAACAGCCCATAATCACAGAAACATCAGATACAGAAAACCTGCAGAAGAAGTAATTAGCATAGCTAGCATAACATGGGACAACATCAGCTAGCACTTGTTAGCTTATCTTCTCCACAAATTCTGTTTTACGTACTCTGTGGCTTATTTATTTTTTGTTTTTGCCAACATTAGTCCACAGATCAGGAAGGCTGATCAATAAAAAGTCTGATCAGTGTTATTAGTCCTGCTGTTTCTGTATGTGAGCTAAAACACCTACAGTCCTAATGTCGAGTGTTTGGATATAAGTTAAGCAACAAATATTATGTACAACCAAAGGTATAAGCAAATATGCAGCATGAGCTCATGTGATGGTGAATAATAAAACAGAATATTTTATGTCTAATTTCTGCACGTTTTCCAAAATATAAGAAGCGTTAAGTGTTTTTTCAGTCTGTGGAAAAGGTTTGGTTGATGAACTGAAGGTGAGCAGCAGAGATCCTGTCAGTTCCCTCCAGACGTTTCCTGAGCCACGTCCATCAGATCGTTGAACAGATCTGGAACAGGACAAAACACAGCAGATCAAATTTACTATTTAAGACTTCAGAAGACAAATAAAAAAAACATAACAAGACAAAACAGATGCATCAAGATAAAAACATAAAAGACGTAACGACTGAAATGACAAAAAAGATATAAAAGACGTAACAAGATGGAAAAAAGGACGAAAAACATTCAGCAAGACAAAAAAGACGTAAAGATGAAACGACGAAAACAAAAGTAACAACAAGAGTAAGAAGAACGTAGAACATGTATGTTTTGTTTCCACAGGTATCTGTAGTTGTTCTGCGGTGAAGTCTGTGTTCTCCACACGTACCTCCGTCAGAGACGCCTACATTCTGTCCCGTGTTTCCAAAACCTTCCTCACTTCCTCCTTCGCTCCCTCCTGCAGCATTCGCTCCTTCCTGTTCGTTGAAGAGACCTTTGAACCCTGACTTCTTCTCTCTGCCGTCGTCGTCGTCGTCTCTGTCAAACACCCTCGAGAAGAACCCTCCCTTGTCCTCGTCTTTCTTCTTGTCGTCTCCGAACGAGAACAGTCCTCCTTTGTCCTTCTCGTCCTCCTCCTCTTTCTTCTTGTCGTCGCCTCCAAACAACGAGAAGATTCCTCCTTTCTTCTTGTCGTCCTCGTCCTTGTCCTTGTCTCCGATACCCAGAGCGTTCTTCACTGTGTCCTCCACTAGGTCTCCTGCAGGACAAACAGCATCAGTGTGCGTTTGATTTAACTACCAGGAGAACCAGCAGGGTGGGGTTTTTCAAATATTGTTGAAATCCTTGAAAAACTCTTTAGGGCTCATTTTGGACCATAATATGAAAGGGTTCTCTGTAGAACCCCCTCAGTGTGTTCTAGATAAAACCCTTGGAATATTAAAAGGTTCTCTGTTGAGATAAAAAAAAAAACTGAACTAATGATGACTAATGACTATGATGAGATAAATGTTATAATTTTGAAATAAAACGTTGAAATTGTGAGACCAGTTTTTAAATCGCCTGTGTGAAGCCACACCTGCAGCATGTTCACAAGAATCAGAGCTGAAAATAATCTTTGTTAGAAATATTTATTAAGTTTTTTGTTGTTTTAATCATCAGAAACATCACATTATTGCTGCTGAGTATAAACATATGAACTCACACAGCTGCTAACCCTGTCAGCATGCTGCTTCTTCATTTTCTTTAACTTCATCAAAAATCAAAAAGCATGGACTTTTTTTTACTGTGGAACAAGATGATGATTATTATTTAATAACATGAACATTTCACTTCAAATAAAAGATGACAACAGACAGAAAAACACGACAACATGAAGCTGAACTCACTGAAAGCTGTCAGCATCAAACTTTCACGTCAGGATCAGAAACTTTTCCAGCCGACAACAAGTCGTTCAAATCACACGTCTCCTCTTTTTCTACTCACCAACTTTACCCGCGATAATGGATCCAATCTTGTCCATCTTGTGTCGATCTGTCTCTGTGTGTCTGTGTCTCTGTGTCTCTGTGTGTCTGTGTGTCTGTGTGTCTGTGTGTGTCTGTGTGTGTCTGATGACAGAGTTCACAGTGTCGTCTGGCAGGTGGAGGTGAGACTGAAACTCGGTCGACGCCTCTCAGGTGTGTCTGCAGACCGGCCCGACCTGCTCCACCTGCTCCACCTGACGGCTCTGACCTCATCCAGAGTCACAGTGAACACACACACACACACACACACACACACACACACACACACACACACACACACAGTGATTGTGTGAGTTTGTGTTGTTGTATCAGTGTGATGTGAAGCTGAACCCTGAGTTCTGACTGCAGGCGTCGGTGACGGCGCTGATGCTGCAGAGCAGGTGAGTCATGTGACAGAGAGACAATGAGAAGATTGGTCTCCTCCCTCCCTGTGGGACGCGGTCTGACTCACTGTGATACCATGAAACACACGCACTGAAAAAAGTCACATGACCCAGATGGTCAGAAGTGGGCGGCGTCAGCTGTTACAGAAACAGAGACACAAAATATTATTATCATTATTATTATCATGTCCACCTGTACAGTCTGTGATCCATCGGCCCTGCAGAGAATTCTGCTTTTCACTTTTTGTTCACAGGATCAGAAAGATACAGAAACTCACTGCCGTCAGTCAGAGAAAAATCACCAGTTGTTCACAATTATGACAAGAAAAGTCTTAAAACTTAATTATGAGATGAAAGTCATAATTATAAGAGATCAAAAGTTGAAAATCTGAAAAAAAAGTCATAATTATGAGTTAAAGAATCACAATTACGACTTAAAAAGTCAAAATCGGAAAATAAAAGTCATAATGAGATAAAAAGTTGAAAATATGAGATAAAAAGGTTAAAGAATTTAAATGACACGTTAAAAGGTTGAAATTATTAGCTAAAAACTTGAGATTATGAGATAAATGTCATAATTATGAGATAAAATTTTACATTATGAGACAAAAAGTCATTAGAATGAATTAAAGAATCAAAATTATAAGTTTAAAAGTCTTAATAATATGATAAAAGTCATAATTGTGGAATAAGAAAATTGAAATTTTCAGATAAAGTCATAATCATGAGTTAAATAATTGAAAGTTTGAGTTAAAAAGTTTAAACTATGAGATAAAATAGTTGAATTATGAAATAAAAAGTCACAGTTATGAATTAATACAGTCAAAATGATCATTTAGGACAACAACAAACAACAACAAACTACAGAAAAAGAAACAAACAAACAAACAAAAAACTCAACATCTTGTATTGATTCATACATGACATTTAATGAAAGCACTTTATTATTTTCAACAAAAACATGACATGTTGTCCAGAGAGTTTAATGAGAATATGAGTCAATTTTCGCCCAAATACAGGAGAATTTTCACTCAGTACATTTAATTAATGACACAAACATGTAAGAATTCAGTTCTTTACACTGAATGAAGCATTTTTTTAAATCAAACATTTGTATTATTGTCCAATAACTTCATAATGAGGATGTTTGCTGCAGACGGAGGTCTGATGGACTGAAGCTGGAGGTTTTTCTTCAGGAGGTGAGGATGTGGTCTGCAGGGTTTCTAATCAAAGAGTCCTTTAAGTCACATCCAGTCCTGAGAAACGAGACAGAAAGACAAAGACAGACAGAAGATTAAAAACACACCACAGCTGCAAACTCTTCGTCTTTCACCAAAGTTCACCAACTCTGATGAAACCTGTGTGACAAGTTTGGGTTTTAAAGTTTTGCTGTTTAACTGAACCACAGTAATGTTCCTTGAACTTTGTTGTTCAGCAGGTGTCCCATAATATTAGAGGACAGCCCATTGGTCCAAATCCCCGATAATCCGGAACATGTCTCATCGAACTTCATTGTCATGGTAACAATAGTCAGGTGACCTTTGTCATCATAAGAGGTGACAAAAAGACATTTTATTACATCCTTTACCTTGTTTTTGTTTTGTTTTTTCTCATCATCTCATTGTTATGTCTTTTTAGTCTTGTTACGTCTTTTGCCTTTTTTCGTCCGTTTATTGTCTGTAACCACCTGTCCTTGAAGGGTCACAGGGGGGTGGAGCCTATCCCAGCTGACACTGGATGAGAGTTGTGTCTTTTTCAAAATTCTTAGGTCAGATTTGATGTTCTTGTGACCAGGCTTTAAGTTGTAAGGACTCACCTCCTCCTCTTCCTCCTCCTCCTCCTCCCTACTTCCCAATGAGCGACCCCAAATCGAATCCTCCACCGCTGTCACCTCCACCTCCACCGAGGAGGTTTCCAACATTCAGGCCTCCACCGCCGTCGCCTCCACCTCCACCGAGGAGGCCTCCGAGGTTGGGGCCTCCGCTGCTGTCACCTCCTCCACTGCTGCCAACTCCACCGAGGTTTCCTACATCGAGTCCTCCACCCTTCTCCTCCTCTTTCTTATCTCCACTCAGCATGTTCTTCACCACGCCCTTGACAGTCTCACCTGCAGAACAAACAGCTGTTAGGTTCCTGAGCACCTGGTGAGGTCACACTGTCATGTACAGGTGATGCTGTACAGGTGATGAAGGTGGGGTCATCCTGCCCAAACACAGGTTCTGATGACTTGTCCCGTCCTTCTGTCATTTAAATGGTGTCTGGGCTTTTAATTTCATACGAGACGTGAACTGCAGCTCATCTCTCCTTTAACTTCTTTATCTCAAGATGCCACTGAATTAATAACTCATTAACTGAATTAACTTGGTGTGAATACACTCCTAAAAAATATGGGCAATCCACAAGGACGACTAGATACTTAATTACATGTAACTAGAAAATGTTTACTGAGGAGTTCAGATCTGTAATTTCAGATTATCATTATACAGCTGCACTGATATTGTTACCATCAGTACATACAGTTATCTCATGCACAACGAGTGAATTTAATACTGCAGGTCACTGAATTCTGGTGGTTATTGACTTCTTGCCAAATGCAAAAAATGAAAAATGAACATTTAAAAAAAGAACTGCAAACAAACATTTTTGTTACAATCTTCACTCGTTTCTATTTCATTGCAAAAACAGCTACAAAACACGGCAACATCCAATATTTTTCTGCAGAACGTGGAAAGAGGAGAAAAATCACACTGCTTTCTGTTTCCAGCTCTTTTCTTTTCTTCTCTTCTCTTCATTTCTTTTCCACAGGCTTGTTGTGGAGCGAAACGCCTGGAAACAGCAGCAGCTGCAGCTGCAGTGCAGAAACCACTGACACGTCAGACGCTGCAGTTCAGTGAGGCAGTGGAGACACAGTCTCCGTGTCCCGACAGAAAATATTCAAGCTGCCCGGGGCAGCGGACGTTTGCTCTGATCTCTCTGATCTGATGTTCCCTGACCGATACAGAAAACTCCGCCCATCTGCTCCGCCCACCACATCAAACTAATGTTGGTTTTCACTTTGCAAACACTGGAGGCGACGGCAGCAAACACTGAAAATTATTTATGGGACAAAGTAATGTTCATGTCATTGCTACTCTTTTGTTTGCACTTTGATCACTGACTTTGCCTTTAATGTTGGACGGACAGAGACGTCTCACCAGAATAAAGTCTCACTGCCCCTACAGCTCAGTTAGTAGGGTGTGAGCACCATGTATTGAGGCTGTCAGTCATCTGCAGCGGCTGCCGGTTCAATTCCTGCCTGCAGCCCATTTGCTGCATGTCGGCCCCTCTCTCTCTCTCTCTCTCTCTCTCTCTCTACCCCCTTTCCTGTCATATCTTCAGCTGTCACTGTCACAATAAAGGCAAAGAGCCCAAAAAAAGAAAGAAAAAAAAAAGAGCAGCTCAGGT
>NC_139330.1:725000-745000 GCF_056507025.1 Lutjanus erythropterus
AGCAGTTAACGTTTACAATGAGATAGTATTTTGCTAGCAATAATGTTAGCAGGTTAGCCAGATTAGCTCTGTAGTAGTTAGTTGAAGTTATCCATCCAAGACAGTATTTTTCTACATTAGCTTGATATCAATTTGTCTTCAGTAGCGAGTAAGCTAATGTTACTTTGCAGTGATGTTAGCTTCAACTTTGGACTTTGTGTTGTAGTATCGTTTGTTGATGCTAAGCTAACGTCAGCTAGTGTTGCACACTGTTGGTGCTGAAGTGGATAATGGCAACATGTAAACTGCATCAGATTTTTACACGTTTCCCTTTTAACCAATTATTTATTTGATGTATTTAAAAATAACAATCTAAGTCAGTGATTGTCGTAATTCTGAGTTTTGATTGGTGTACGGTGTGTTTGGGTGCAGTCGGTGTGAACAGACAGCTGGAAACTCCCAGGAACGGGTTTGTCTTTTTTTTACATCAGCCAAAACATGTGAAAACACTGGTTTGTCAGGGAGACGCGGCTCACACCCGACACCCGACACACACTCACACAACACAAAATACATAAAGGACATTTATTACACTGAACCAGTAAACATACATGTAACCGTGTGCCCCGAAACAACAGCAGCCAGGGAGGTCGTTTTGAAATTTATATGTGCAATAACTAGACTTACTCAGAGTAAGAAAGGGTTAAATGTATTTTATAAAATTATAAACATGTTATTTTAACATTAATAAAAACAAATTTCCACCTCAAACCATCACTAAAAATAATCACAGCCATGTGGGAAACAAGTACAAAAATAAAAACAAAAAAACTTGGAAACATTCTTGTTTGTAATCAGTAACGATTCTTTGTTATATATATATATATATATATATATATATATATATATATATGTATATATATATATATATATATATATATATATATATGTATATATATAGATATATATATATGGTAGAAAAAGATATATTATATATATATATATAAGTTATATATTATATATATTATTATTATTATTAGATATATATATAAGATATATATTTTCTACCATATATATATATATATATATATATATATATATAGATATATATGGTAGAAAAAGAGAAGAAATCCTGCAGCGTGCAACAGTAGTATTAAAAATGATGTTTCAGGTCAGGGTGGAGCTCAGTGCTTCATTCAGAATTAATTACAGGTATTCAAACCTGTTCAACAGATTCTTTTCTAACACACATTATGGACAGAGAGCTGATCTGTTCACACACAGACAGTAATGATCTGAACCTTTTTTTAAACCAGGAAGTGAGACGGGGTCCCTATAGCTGACCCTTTTTATGCCTGATTAAATCAAGTTTAATCCAAGTTCGACAGAAATCTGGGACAAAACTTTAAAGGGTCAACATTTTCATATAAAATATATTTTTAAACAAAGATGATTATAAAAGTACATTTTTACACCTCTGTTATTACACAGGATTGTTATTTTTAGATACTGAAGGACTTTAACACATTTTTAAATTGTCTGAAGGTGTGAATTCCTGTCTGGGACGAGACTGACACAGAGCAAGTTTAGGGAAAAAAAACATTTCACAAATTACATACATTTCATAAATATAAATAAATGTCCACCAAAAAAAATTGGAATTAGATTTGTCCCAATTCTCATGAATAGCTGTAATCTTAAATAATATTTAAATGATTTTATGTTAATCAGTGCCAACACTGACACTGACTGGTCCCAGTTTATGTTACCTGAGAAACATTTGTCAGATGTTCTGTCCTATTTTTCACAAACTGTTAAAAGATGTTTTAAGATCATATTTAGGTTTTTCTTTGTAAGAACTTCAGAACACAGTGAGAACACAGAATGTGTTTAATGTCAGAGTGTGTAATACTGCCTTTAAACAGGTGATGGCAGCACTGAGCCAAGAAACAGACAGTAAAGACACACATCAGCTTATTAAAATAATGTGTGTCTGTGTGGTTTGTGTAACTGTATTTTCATTTGAACTCACTCCTGTGTGTATTAAAGTTTTCTTATTTGTGTGCAGATCATTTATTCTGCAGCACCAGAATCAAACTTCCTGCACAAGTCAGATTTAAACACTTTACAAGTATTTTTGAGGTTTTGCAGCAGCTTACAGCTGCGATAAATGATATATTTATATACAAACACGATCCCAAAATGTTCAGTCAGATGTTATTGTGCTATAAACAACCAGACAGGGTTGTTTTCACTGGATCACTTGTTTAATGACTGGTTTTCTGTTTTTTCTGCTCATTGTCTGTGCTTCTTGTTGTCAGTTTTTCTTTTTCTTAAATATTAGTTTTGATGCTTATTATTGTTTTTATTTGTTTGTTTGTTTTTAAGTAACAGAGGGGAGGTGCTTAGCATAAACCTGTAGCTCTCCTCATGCATTTATATGTTTTTTTTCATTCGTTGTTGGATTTTATTGCCATTTTATATGTGTGCAATTAAAAAAAATAGAAATAAAATCATCAATATGTATGTATTACTAAACAATTACTAGCCAAATAACTTCAGTTTCTAATAGAATCTTTTTTTTGGTGCAAAAGGCAAAAGAAAAAATGACTTTTTTATTTTATCTAAAAAGAGTTGGACAGTGATTTATTGTGAAAGGAGTTTGATTACATTTTTTAAACCTGGAAAACCCTAAATATAAAAATTCCAGTGTTTTCAAGAGATTCCAGCAGGCAGAAGAAGCAGCTGATGAACGAGTGCAGAGCTGGAGGCTCGTCAGCTGCTTCAGTCTGCAGGTGACTTCCTGTCGGGGGGGTTTCAGTCAGGACTGTAGAAACTGGGTCAGTCTGATTTATTTACACCTTCTTCATGTCCTCGTCACACTCCACTGCTCAGATTCATCCTGCTGCCTCCTCCTCTCTCTCTCTCTCTCTCTCACACACACACACACACACACACACACACACACACACACACACTGAGTTCATGTACAAACATCATGTAAAAAGACTTTATTTACTGATGGTTCTTCACCAAACAACCAAACCCAAAGTCTAACCTGAATGTCAGGACATTTACATCGAATGGATTCCTGTTTGTCATTATCTCATGAATAAAATAAAGTTAAATAAAATAAATAATGAAGTTCAGGAACAGGACCACACCGCTCTCTCACTCACACTCTCTCACCTGCACCTCACTCATTAAACCACTAATCACTTTACTGCATCTCATTGGTTAGTCACCTGCACCTTCCTCCTCCAATCACCTGTGCAGACCTTTATGAGGATGTATAAGCCTCTCCCACATGTCTCAGTTCTCATGACCCCGAGGCTCACTCTTATTTCCCAGCATGCAGCTCAGTGATCAGTATGGTGGCCTACATGTCTCTGAGGTTTTCATATAAACCTTTACAGATTTCTGGTCACACTTCACATGTACTTTTATATTTCCTTCCTATGTTTGTCTTTTTGTGGTGTGAAACAAACAAAACAAAAAAAAAAAAAAACACAGCGTGGCTGCATTGTTCTTCTCCAGGTTCCTACTGGAGAAGAACAATGCAGCCGTTCTTTGTTGTGAAATGAACTCAGAGTTATATGGAATATTTCTGTAAGTATTTGACATTCATCAGAATTTGTTGGTTTCCTCTTTGTTTGTTTACCATCAAACACACATCAATAAATAATAATGTTATTTTATTTTAATGTGTATCAGTGAACCTGTGAAAAAGAAACAGAGCGTCGCAGGTGGATTTCAAACTTGTTTTTATTGAACTTCTGTTGTTTTGTAAAAGAAGAAATCAGCTATGAAGCTCAGTTAATATCAGCAGTGTGTGTGTGAAGTGTGTGTGAAGTGTGTGTGAATTACAGGATGGATTATTAGTTAATGTGTGTGTGTGTGTTCTAGTATTTTTAGTGTGTGTCAGTAAAGCGACATGCATTTAAAAGGCATCTGTCTGTCTGTCAGGGGGCGGGGCTCAGCTTGGTGATTGACCGTGGGGGGGCGGGGCTTGTAGGACACTTGTGGCATCAGATGTGAACGTTCAGCCTGAGTGATGTCATTCTGCACCAACCAATCGGGTGAGAGTGTGGATGCATACAACCTGATTAATCTCTGAGTGTTAAAAACTGACATCAGTGTGTTTGACAAGTGGAGTGTGTGTGTGTGTGTGTGTGTGTGTGATGCAGAGGCAGTGTAACTGTGGCAACAGGAGGGAGGATGAAGATGATTTCTATTGGTTAATGAGGTTAATTTGCACACAGTAGAAGAAGAATCTTTGAAGTTTGGGGAGAGGATCAGAGGTCTGAGGTCAAAGGGCTGAGCGACAGCTAAAATATAAAGGTTCCTCTTCTCTCATTGGACAGGAAGATACAGGAAGTGACTGCAGGACGGTGAGGATGACGGTCCGAGAGAGAGAAAACAAAATGAAGGGAATTTAATTAGACTGGAAAGAATCTATAAAGATTTTTTACAGAAAAACAGTTTGATAAAAACTACTGATCTGAGCTGAAAAAGGTTGTTTTTGTGTGGTTTTTCTCACCTACTGTGCAGCCGGTTCACTCTGTTCTCCTCCTGCTTCTGTTTTTGGGAGGTCAGCCTGCAGGAGAGACGCAGCAGAGGTCACATGACTGCCTCCGAATGCAAATCCATTCATATAAAAAAACACACCTCTCCCAGAACAGGTGTTAGTTACACAGGCACAACCTGTACAGAAGCTTTAACCTGCAGGACACATCTCACTGTCCTGGTTACTTTCTGGTCAAAGTGACTTTTCAAAACCTCTGATTGAGTCATTAAAAATATTTGACAGCATTTGTTTTGGGAGAATTGTGACTTGATATCTGCTGATTGGCACTACAGCAGGAGACAAACTTGTGTAAATGCTGCAGGGTAAAACCACAGGAGAGCGCAGAAATATTTCTGCAGAGAAAAGTGAGATGAAGGTGAAGATGAGCTCAGCTGGAAGAAACAGCCATGTTAGTCAGAGTTTATGTGCTGACATATTTCCAATATCATCCTTATTTTTATTGCTGCTGGATGCTTGTTAGATGTTTTTTAAAGATCTGAATGTAGAGTTTCTTTCTGTAAAGTTTGCTGTTAGTAAAGAAATGCATCATCTGCATAAAACTGAACATCAAATGTTTTTTTTAGCAGGTCAGCACCATGCAGTCTTCTTCTTCTTCATGCTTGGTTAAATCTTTGAGGAGAAACAACATCACCACATGTTGACATTATTTATTGACTCTTATTTGTTTTTACTCCAGAGGATTTTGTAACATTGTGAGAGGTGAAGTATAAATAAAGTTATAACAATTTGCAGGAATTCAAATAATAAATCTAATAATTCTGTGGTCTGTAAAGTTTAAGAAGCAGGAGAAGCAGCAGAAAAGTCAGATTTATGGAGCTGTGAGTCCTGAAAAGTCTCATCAGGCAGTGAGCATCATGCCATGCAATCACTCAACCCCCCCGACCAATCAGGCACCTCCTCAGCCCCTGGTCCCGCCTCCTCCTGTTCCCAGCCAGAGATTTATGAATGGAGACAAAAATGAAAGTTATCAACGCAACAAAACGTTTTGATATTAATTACTACAGAATTATATGTATGATAATATAACATGAAAATTCAACCAGTAGTTCATCTTTTATGTCACATATTTATGAGAATTATAATTCTATATTTATCAGGACATCAATTAAACACAAGCAGCCAAATATAATTATAAACATAATTATTCTGAAAATACTGTCAAAACCACAAAGACATTTAAAGGCTGCAGTTGTTCTTAGTAAAGAAACAGAACAGTGAACATTAAACAGATTTTATATTTACATATGAAAGAATTTACTCATTTAAATTCATTTAAAGGAGAAATGTTGTGCTGAGCAGAAGATTCATTTGTGGCAGAGAAAATACAAAAAACATTTTTGTAAGTGAAAAATGTGTGAATTAATGTTTTCTTTTTAGACTAATGATTAAACTAGTTCAACTATTTAGACTAATGATTAAACTAGTTCAACTATTTAGGCTAATGTTCTGAAAACTGTTCATTTACTTTGAAAACACATTCAGTCCTATTAAAATTAAAACTACACTTAAAAAACTGTTAAATTTAACATTTTGAAACTGAAAATAAACAAAATATTTTTAAGTGTGATGATAATAATAATCAGATTTATATATAATAACACATTAATAGATTGAACGTCATGCTGATTTGGCATCATGTGATCATGTGACATCACTCACCTTGCTGACGAATCCGCTCGCCAACGCCGCATTCGTCACCTCATCCACTGTTGTCTGGGCGACCTCGTTGGCCCCGGAGACGGCGGATTCTGCAGCGACGTTGGCCTGTTCAGTCGTCTTCTGGGCAACTGAGTGACAGGAAACATCACAGACACATCACGCCATTAAACGTATATTAATTAAAACCTCTGCAATAATTTATCTGCAAACAAAACAGAACTGATGTGATCAATAACAGAAAACATTTCAGATTTAATAGTAAGAGTTTTATTATTTATTAGTCCCAGTGAGACGCTGAAACTGTAACATAAATACTTTCATCTGAAAGGTTAACAGCTGTAATGAGAAAACATCTTCTAAAAAAGGATTTTAAATCAGTCTGTCAGAAAAATGTAGCAGAGTAAAAAGTAGGATAAATAAATACTCAAGTAAAGTACAAGTACACAAGTACAAGTACAAATGTATTTGACTGTTACATTTCACCTTCATCTATCAATAATGTGACGGCATAAGATCTTAATTAACACATTTTAATGATTACACAATCAAATATATTACTACAAAACATCTTGTGCCAGATGTTCCAAAATTACAGTAAGATGCGATAAAAATAGTATAATATTAAATCTAAAGTTGAATTTAAAATATAATATGTATAAGGAGTGAATAAAATAAATAAAGAAAATAACAACATAAGAAAGATAAGTTAAGATCAAATGTGAGCTAAAACAGAAAAAGTAGCAGCATGATATCAAGTCTAATACTGAACAATAATAATAATAATAATAATAATAAGGATGAAAAGTGACATTGTACATAATATTTAAAATAAATGTTGCAAATGAAGTTGAAATAATAAAAATAATCCCATGTATTGTTCTGTTCCCCAGCGTGTTGCTGAGCTCTCCTGTGCCCAGGTTCGGCCCCGCCCCCCTCCCTGCAGCTGCAGTGATTGGCAGCAGCTGCAGTCAATCAGCAGTCAGGATGTGGTGCTGAGAATCAGAGTCTGCAGCAGATCAGGTCCAGACTTCAGTCTGCGTGTCTGCAGTCTGTCTGCTCCTGCAGCAGCAGGTTAACTGTTTGTTCGCATGTTGTCTGCTGTCAGCAGAGACGCTCACTGTCTCTTTGTCTCATGTGTCTTTGCTAGCCTCCCTGGCCGTCTGATCAGTATTTGACCTTAATTTAGTTTGAACTTAATATCTTAATAAAAAGAACTTTGGTCTGCACACTTTGTCCTTTCCCTAGGTTTCTTTTAATTATTGTTACACCTGGAGTCCAACCTCTGGAGTCCTAACAGACTGAATACACAAAAGATTCAACATGTCTTCAGTAAAGGGAGAACGACGGTGTATTAAAGCCATTCTGGGTTAAAAAAAAAAAAGAATTATGGAGCCGGACGAAGAGGTAATAAAGAGAGAAAAACTCACAGTCACACTACAGACGCTGCGATGGATGATCTAATCAAATTGTGCTTTAAAATCAGATTTATCAATAAGAAGTACTCGTGATATTATCCATAATAACATCTGAACTTCTCCATGAATCAGTCCTGTTCATAAGAAAACAACAACTGATGTGAAGGAGCTCAAAGCTTTCATGCATCAGAAGCTACAGTTTAATTAAACTTGTCTGTACCAGACAGAAAGACAGAAACGATGATGACTTCTTATATTCGGCTCCTGAAAAATAGAAACGTTTATGAGAAACAGATGAAGCTTCAGTGAGCTCAAAATAAGAGTCTCATTTATTTCTCATAAGTCAAAGAAAAGACAGTTGTCTAGGGGAATACTGCAGAAACTTCTAAAATTTGGGTCCAGTGAAGCAGCCTTTGTCTCTCAGCCTGAGACTCATTTGAGACAAATTTAAGGTCTAAAAGAAAACTCGCTTGTCTTAAATGAGATCTTAAATTTGTCTCAGTGGACAAATTAAAGTCCTGTTGCTCCACGCAGTCGTCAAAGAGAAAAAGTTAAGGCCAATCAAAGCTGGTTAAATGACTCACATCACCTTCACAGATTAGTCTCTGGGTTTTTATGCCCTGTGTTTCGTCTGCAGGTAGAAAAGGAAACATGGGATTGATAAAATGTCTCCTAAAAGTGAAACGTGTGAGTTTTTTGTTTTGTGCTGTAGCAGTGTGTTCACCTTGGTTAACACCCGTCACCACTCCCTCCATCGTCTTGTTTCCTGGAAAAAACAGAGACAGAAAAATGGTTGTTGAAATGGGAAAACTTTGTGTCGCAGTAGTGATTTAAATCTGTCTTATATTAGAGACAGGCCTTTATTTCTAATTCCTCTGTTTTATATGTTAGTAAGAGTCCTTCCTGTTTTATTAAGTTGAATTCATTAATCAGTTTCCACAGCAATAACTCCATCAATAAATGTCCTTCCTACACAGTTTTCACTCACTTATTGTTGCTTCTACTCAGCCATTTTTAAAAGAGTTCCCCGTCAAGCTGCCTGCATTAAATTCAACACTTTTACATACATTTCAGATTAAAAGCCTCCCAGCTGTTAGCGGGAGATGTCTTGTGGACAGGAATCAGTATTTAAGGTAACCAACTTAAAGGTGATGAGCTACATTTACACAGCAGCTAGTGGTCAGCTGCTACAGCTATCTGTCCATCATCATCAGTCACCAAGAAACTGAGCAGCTGATTCTCCTAAACATCTGAAGTGAGTCAATAAAGTTATAGAGTTTTAGTTATTCTCTTAAACATCAATTTAGACTTCACAAGAAGGCAGACAGACAGGCAGACAGACAGGCAGACACACAGACACACAGACAGACAGACAGACAGACAGGCAGACACACAGACAGACACACACACACAGACAGACAGACAGACAGGCAGACACACAGACAGACAGACAGACAGACGGACAGACAGACAGACAGCTGTTTGCAGCAGTTCAGGTTGAATCTGACCTGATTTTCTCTGCAGAGATGAACGGAGCTCAGCTGCTCTCTGAATTATTTATTCATGTCACCCAAGCGAGCAGCGATGAACACAACCTTTACTGAAGTCACTGAACGCCACACTGACTGTACGTCAGCTCTACACAGAACATATGTCACAGCCTACATAAGTGGACGACACTGTTATGAGCATTTAATGTGGTGGTGACTGAGTATGTCTGAATATGCTAATGTCAGCATAAAAATAACAGTAGCATAAAATGCTAATGTTAGCATGAAAATCTAATATTAGCATAAAACACTATTGTTATCATAAAATAATGTAACATTAGTATAAAATTCTAATGTTAGCATAAAATGCTAATGCTAATGTTAGCATGAAAAGCTTAGATTAGCAGAGATGTGAGGTTTTATGTTAACATTAGTGTTTTGTGCTAATGTCAGTTTTTTCTTTGGCCTCTGAAATGTAGTTGAGTAAAATTATAAAGTAGCAAGTACCTCCAAACTACTTAAAGCTGCGATTCTGGAGAGACATAATTAATGGTTGAGATTTTGTTGACATTTGTCCAGAATCACTTGTAGCAGCTTTGACTGCAGTACTTGAGTAAATGTACTCAGTTACTTTCCACCAAAACAACCAGCAGTTGTCTACATAAAGCCCACTCTGTGTTTTTTTATTGTTATTTGATTATGATCTTATGATTTGTTTTTCAGAGCTCTGATTGGACAGGTTGGTGTCTCTAGTGGACATCAGATGAACTGCAGGTGACTTCAGGTCGTCTCAGCCGACCTGTTTGGTTCAGACGCAGAGTAATAGTTCTGTCAGTGGGCGTCCTGCTGCTCAGACATGTGATGATCCGACTGAACAGAGTCTTTGTCTGGTGAACAGTGTGTGATTCACACACACACACACACACACACACACACACACACACACACACACACACGCAGCTGTTTCCAAACAGGCAGCAGACTGACAGACTGATGTCGGTGTTTGAACTGATCTGTGACATCAGTTACAGGAATCAGATATGATGCATATTTAATGAGCCCGCAGGTCTTATCTCCTCTAATGGACGTTTTATTTCTTCCTCTTTCCACTCAGTAGGACTGTGTATCAATGCAATTATAATCAATAAATTATTAATATGTTTTAATATTTGGCAACTGTCCATGGTTCACATGAGGCGATCCACTTCACCAGCAAGCTGAAAATGACTGTTAGCATTAAAAAAGTAACAGAGTACTCAGACATGAGTTAGCATACAAGCTACAAAACGTATGTTAGCATTAACAAAACTTAAAATTAGCATTTAAAAAGTGAATGTCAGCATGAAAAAATTACATTAGCATAAAAACTTAATGTTAAAAACTCGTGTTAGTATGAAACACTAATGTTAGCATGAAAAACCTTAACATTAACAACTAAAAACTGAGGATTCTGTGGTTGTAATTGTACTGATTTAAAACTAGACTGAAAATCATTTAAAATATTTTCATCAAATTAAAACAGTTTAACTGTAAATTTACATGGAAATCAAAGAGTTTATAACATGAACAGTGTTTGTGTTTGAGGGGAAAGTAAGAAACTTTTCATTAATTCATTTAAAGTTTTGATGCTCAAATGTAATTTGTGTCGTAGTGTTTGGTGGAATTAAGTCGGACTCTGTCCAAGTTCAGAGACATGAATCCTCAGTGGGACACTTGTCTCAGCCAACCATCACCCAGGCAACAAGTACAACAACAACAACAACAGGCCTTTGTACGACTTGAAAGCTCACGAACACTCAGACGTCTGAACTCAAGAACCGTTCGAGGAGCACGTGAAGGCAGCATTAGTTCACATGAGGAGAGTCGAGTGTCTGTGGTTACGATGATGTGTTTACTGACATATTCTGAATTTAAGATGATCTTCAGGTGAAATGTTTCAGTCCGATCGTTCTAGAAAACAAATGATCTGTATGATTAAGAATCTTCACAGATCATTTATTTTTGCTTCGACATCTTATGATCATGATCACAGGAGTTCTGTGGTTCGCTCCACTCTGAGCTCAAAATATTCTCCTACTTGGCAAATGAAACAAAAATTCAGTTCAGCCAGACATCGTGATCAGACGTTCCTGTGGAAAGAGAACATTTCTTCATCTGACTCCCAGAGTCATGATGCAACAACGATCCGTAACCTGAACTCAGAGTTTTCTTTCGTTTGGTTGGAATCAGCGGTTGAGCTGCTGAACCTGCTGGAATTACTGCTGTGTCATCTTTAAATGCCGCGTCATGTTTCACAATCCGTTATTAACGCTGTGTCACATTTCAGAATTTGATATTAACGCCGTGTCGTGTCTCAGTTTTATTTTTCCACAACCACTTTAACAGAAACTGTCAAATTATTTTTTTTTATCTGTGATGATTTAAAAAAGTGAAATTATATTTTACTGTGTGTCACTCTGGCCAGCAGGGGGAGCCGCAGTCTTTCAGCGTACATACGTCATTTTGTCCGACACGTCCGTCTCAGGACCCTGGAACTTCTCAGATTTTATGATTTAGTATCTCTACCCATCCCTCATTCAGTTTCCACCAAAAACAGTTGATTTTTCATCATTTAATGTCACATTTATCTGTTTTCTTGATTTTATTCCTTCTGTCCCTCCATCTTTCCATCCATCCGTCCATTTTTCTCTCATCTCAAACTACTGTCATCATCTTTAGATTTAGATTTAATGCACAATGTCACGATGAATTGCGCTTCTCTCTTTTTCTTCCTTTTAAGTTTTTAATATTTTAAGATTCTGCTTCTTGTCCTCCATCTGTCTCTCTCTCCACCCGTCCCACGAAGATCTTCTCGTCCTCAGCCCATCCTTTGCTCATTTTCTACCAAAAAAACTCAAGTTTCTCACATTTTTAGGTTCAGTTTGGTGTGAAAATTAACATTTTCTATCATTTATTCTTTCTTTCTGTCTGTATAAACCTCCATCCATCTTTCTACTCATCCCTTCATCCCTCGACCTGCTGCAAAGTGACTGTCACGATGAATTGCACTTCTTCCTTCCTTCCTTCCTTCCTTTCTTTCTTTCTTTCTTTCTTTCTTTCTCAGATTTGAATATTTTAAGATTTATCTTCTGGTCTTTCATCCGTCTCCACCCGTCCCAGTTGGTACTTCTTGTCCCCAGTTCATCCCTCGTTCATTTTCTACCACAATTTCGGAAAAAATTGAGTGGTGTGAAAATTAACTTTTATCCCTTCATTCCTTCTGTCTGTCCCTCTATACCTCCTTCCATCCTTCCTTCCATCCTATCCCTGCTGAAAACAGACCTCCATCTCTTCTTCTTCTTAATGCACGATGTCATGATGAATTGCACTTTTCCTCCACTGGTCTCGCTCTTTTCCTTCTTCCCGGTCTTTCTTTCTCAGATTAGGATATTTTAAGATCCACACTGCTGCCGTCCCTCATTCACTTTGCCAAAAAGAAATTTCTCATCCTCCACTCGTTCCTGACTACAGATTGGATCATTTCATCCATGCCCCCTCCCTTCATCCCTCCATCATCCCTTCTTCTCCTCCCATTGTCATGATTAATTACACTGCTTGTCCACCTGACTCAGCATTTACTTTTTCATCCATTTCACTTTCCATCCATCCATCCATCCATCCATCCGTCTGTCCGCCCTCTCACCGACGTAGAAGACCCCCTCCTTGGTCTTGGCAGCGGCCTCCTCCACGCCGGCCTTCGTCTTCTCGGCGGCGGCCACCACTCCATCCTTTGCAATGGAGAAACCCTTCTTCAGAGCTTCCATGATGCTTTGCTTCTCGTTTCCTCTCTGTTCTTCTGTCTGTCTCTTCTTCTCTGTCCTCTTCTTCTGCACCGTCTGCCTCGGTCGTCTCGTCTTCTTCTTTCTGCTAATGGACGAGAGAGAGAGAGAGAGGGAGAGTAAGTGAGAGAGGAGGGGTGGAGAGAGGGCACGTGAGAAAAAGAGAGAGAGAGAGAGAGAGTGATATATAGAAGTAACACGGGACTGTTGTGTGCAGTGGATGAACGAGAGAGAGAGAGGGAGAGAGAAGTGAAGATGCAAGAGCAGGACAGGGGCGTGTCCAGGGAGGGGTCAGCTGTGATTGGCTCTCTGCTCAGTCAGGGGCGGGACGAGTAAATCAGACTTCTGTTTATAGGTGCAAATCAAAGTCTGTCTGAGATTTAAAGGTGCACTTTGTAAGAATATTAGTTTTAAACATGCAAAAATTAACTAAACTGATCAACAGAAAGTGAAATAATAAGTTCTGACGTCTTCATATTGTAGCGATGCACAGACTGGACCAGGTCATAAAAATGAACCGTCTGATTAGAAGCGCAGCATCGTAACGAGCCAGCGCCGGGCCTCAACGCAAAATATTCAAACGCTCGCCATCACAAGCAGACGCAACATAAACTAATGTCAGTGTGGATGAGAGCCAAGATAAAGATATAAACCAACAGGTGACAACATTATTCATGTCTGCAGGTTCGTATTAACCTTTAAAAAGATAAAAGTGTGTAGGTTGATTATTAGTCAAATAAATAATAAAGTTCTCTTCTTTTATTCACACGTGAGCAATAACAGGTGGATTCTTTCATTTATACAATGCTTTAAAATGTTATTAGCAGAAGTGAAGTGATGTCCTGGTGACTCGTGTTCAAACTCTGATCATGAGCTCTAATCCAGCTGACTTCTGTCTGAAGTCTGAGACGCTGTGAGTGGCTTCACATTCAACAACTTCTTTGATCATTTAGTTTCCTCTGTCCTGTTCAGTTTATGACCGTAGTTTGTAGTTTTTCTGCTTTAGTGTCCCACATGTTTGCTGCAGTGACATCACTGCACACAGGGAAATGGTCGTGGTTGTTTCCTGAATGTTCATCATTTGAAAAGTAATATGGCCTTTCTGAACTGACAGAGGAGCCTCGTCCTCCCCATGGTCCAAAGCTCCTGTGTCCACAGTGTCCAGTGTCCACAGTGTCCACACCGTCGTCCCCCAGCACTGCGAGCTCTCGGTCCCAGCAGACTCCGTCCAGCTAACAGGACTGCTAGCTGGACGGCTAACTGAGCTAAATACCTTAAAAATGTTTCAGTGTCTCCTAGATACAGGTGTTACCATCTTGTTGTGGTGAGTGTGTGCAGTAGTGATCAGGGTTGGATGCTTCGAGAGGAGGGGGCGGGGCTTATGACCTCTACTGCAGCCAGCCACCAGGGGGGCATCCAGGTGTTCTGGAGGAACTTTTGGGGAGGGTCACGTTGTCCGTCTTTATATGTGTCGGTGGTGCACACGGACTTCATGCTCCAAACAAAAAATGCCTTGCCTGTGTCGTCTGTCCCGATGACATCACGTAGGTCATGAAAGACACCGAGCTGTGATTGGTTGGAGACTAACATGTAGTCTGTCACGTCTCTAAAATAAGACGGCAATGTGATACAGTGACCATCTGAGCAGACGAAAAAGATCGCAGAGTCCGAACACGGCATAATGAACCAACATGGCCGCCGCCGCCGAACAAGGAGGACGCCATGGAGAGGAAGTGAGAGAGCAGAGGTGAAGAGGAGGAGGGAGGAGTCTGTCTCTTCCTTTGTCCTGACAGGAACCTGAACATGACTCAGCAGAAACAAACACACACACACACACACACACACACACACACGCACACGCACACACACTCTCTCTCTCAGACACACCCTTGGCTGCCTCACCCCTCCTCTGATTGGCTGACAGCCGGCGCTGGATCTATTTTTAGATCCATTTTATTTCATTTTTTCCAGGACGGATGGGCGGCTGATCAGTGGCAACATTATGGGATGCTGTGGGTTACCGTGGTGATGAGAGCTCTCCGTCCAGCAGCATTGATCAATAGTGACCACACACACACACACACACACACACACACACACACAAACACACACACACACACACACACACACACACACACACACACACACTCGTTTGGTAATATAATACCTGATCGATTTCCATAAAGAATTCTCAAATGCACAAACACACACACACACACACACACACACACACACACACACACACACACACACACACACACTCGTATGGTAATATAATACCTGATCGATTTCCATAAAGAATTCTCAAATGCACAAACACACACACACACACACACACACACACACACACTGAAATCACTTTTTTTTTCTATAAAAAAATCTCACACATCTTCATCTGATATTTCTGGTCCTGATTTATCTTTAAAAGCTTAAAAAATTCTGTCTGATTAAATAAAATTTGGAGCTGAAGCACAATTTTGTGACACAAATATCAGTCTGAAAAAGTTTCTGTTCTGTATTAATCGATTACCAGTCTGTACTCAAGTACAAGAAATGTTACATTACTAAAACTGTAATCAAATACAGGTAAAAGTACTGGTGCCAGGAAAGTACTTGGGTCAAAGTACAAAGTATAATAATAATAATAATAATAATAATAATAATAATAATAATAATAATAATAATGACCAGTCCTTCCATAATTTTGTGGGCTGTCTTTATGTTGAAGATATAGCTAGTAGTTCACTTTTTTGTGTGTGTTTTTTTAAATTCATTTTTATTCTGTCTTGACTGCAGCACCTGACCAGTGTGTGACGTCTGTGGATTGACGGGAACAGGACGGGACATTCAGGTGGAGACAGATTCATTGAAAGGCAGCACTGACTGAGATGTTGGTTCAATAAACTTTGTGCTGAGTCAGAACTCTGCTGCCAGTCTACTGTGTGTTCTGCTGTAAACCCTCAGTGTGTGTGTGTGTGTGTGTGTGTGTGTGTGTGTGTGTGTGTGTGCAGGCTGCAGTGTGTCTGTCAGCACACAATGAAGTCTTTAATTCAAATGAAACAGAAGATAATACAGTGGAAATAACTCCAGCTTTTTTCTTTATCCACATCATCACACACACCATCATTAAAATATCAATAACGTGACACAAATGAATGAATTTAAACTCATTTTATTGATTCAAAATTGTTTTTATGTGATGACATGTGATGTACATGAACGTGAACAGACAAGATGAAAACTGAACTATACGACATATTAAGATTATAACAAAACATAATAAAGTGAAAAGAGAAGTGAAGCTGACAGATGTTTGGTGAACAGCTGTTTCTGAGTGTTTGTGGAGCGTTCAGTTCTCAGGACGGTACGACTTGATCCAGATCACCTCTGTGAGGAATCCAACACCTGCCTGATAATTGATCCTTTCACCGTTTAATGAGTGTGTGTGTGTGTGTGTGTGTGTGTGTGTGTGTGTGTGTGTGTGTGTGTGTGTTTAGTTGGTCTCTGTAATCATTTTGCTTTCATAACAGCAGTGACATGAAAGATTCTGCAAACTCAGCAACAAACAGTAACAGAACGTCTTCAGGTCGACGCCTCAGAGATACGGTGTGATGATGATGATGATGATGATGATGATGATGATGATGATGATGATGATGATGGTGTGATGATGACGTTAAAATGTCAAGTTTTTCTGATGTAAAGAAAATATGATGTTATTGATATGTTTCCAAAATGTTCTGGGAATGTTGTTTGAATGTTCCAAGAGGTTCCTTGAACATTTCCACTGAAGTTTCCCTTGAAGTTACAATCATACGTTAGATAATGTTCTAAACGTGCACCTTACAGAACTAACGTTATGGTTATGTTTCCAGAATGTTCTGGAAAAGATCGTTGAATATTCCAGGCTGGTTGCACAAGTTTATCTGACTTAAAAGCATCATTGTGTTTGTCAGAAATTTCATTCACGCCTCTTTTGCATTAACTTAACAGAACTGAATAAAGTTTAAGAACAAAAAACAAATTATTTCATTTTCAGTAATAATAATAAACTTTACAAAATGCTTCACAAAGACAAATTATAATCAAATGAAACAGGAGGAGAGAGATAAAAATCCATGAATTAAAAACAGAAAATTAAATTTCAGTGATATTTGATTTAGTCATCAGATCCTGTTGTGTGTTTGTGTGAAGGTGTGATGAACGTGTGTGATTCTGCTGCCACCTGCTGGTCACATCCTGAACACACAGCATGAAATCCACTCAGTCCTCTGATGGACATGCGAGGTTTCATCTCTGTTCGAAAAAGTTTGTTCAAGTTTAATCGAAGAAACAAAAGTTTTATTTTCAAATCACTGATGGTTGGATGAGTTCACAAAGTAGAGGACATTTCAACTGATTCACATCTTTTCTAATGTCAAACATGTTTTCCTGCTCAGTCCCCCGTCCACTGTGGGACACTGCTCAGTCCGTCCACAGCGGGACACTGCTCAGTCCGTCCACAGCGGGACACTGCTCAGTCCGTCCACAGCGGGACACTGCTAAGTCCGTCCACAGCAGGACACTGCTCAGTCCCCCGTCCACTGTGGGACACTGCTCAGTCCGTCCACTGTGGGACACTGCTCAGTCCCTGTCCACAGCGGGACACTGCTCAGTCCCCCGTCCACTGTGGGACACTGCTCAGTCCATCGTCCACTGTGGGACACTGCTCAGTCCCCCGTCCACTGTGGGACACTGCTCAGTCCCCCGTCCACAGCGGGACACTGCTCAGTCCATCGTCCACAGCGGGACACTACTCAGTCCCCGTCCACAGCGGGACACTGCTCAGTCCACCGTCCACTGTGGGACACTGCTCAGTCCCTGTCCACTGTGGGACACTGCTCAGTCCCTGTCCACTGTGGGACACTGCTCAGTCCATCGTCCACTGTGGGACACTGCTCAGTCCACCGTCCACTGCGGGACACTGCTCAGTCCCTGTCCACTGTGGGACACTGCTCAGTCCACCGTCCACTGCGGGACATGTGTTGACTGCAGATATTATTGAAAGAAAAACATTTTAAAATGTGTCTCAGTTTCGCAGAATCGTCCGTCTTGACATTCTGTCTTATTTCAGATGAAACTTTCTTTCTGTCCAACATTAAAAATGATAAATTCTGTTCATATTAAATCAACATTACTTCAGTAACTTTCTCTTTTTCTGTCACACATTTCATACCCCCCCCCCCCTCCACCTCCTCACAGCTCTAAAACAATCCTCGGAAATGACCCCCACCCACCCTCCATCCAACCACCCAACCGCCCCTCCTCCCGGTGGAAAAGTCCCCGTGTCTCTCAGCCTGGACAGGAACCGTCAGCCTCCCTCCGTCTCTCCGTCTCTCTGACTCTCTGCTTTAGTTTGAGTCACTTTAATCTGCTTCTCTGGTGTGAAAGAACAAAAAAATAAAAGAACATGTGACAGAAGAAAAGGGTCAGAGTGAGACGTCTTCACACCTCAGAGACGTTCACATTATAATCAATACTTCCAATAAAATGATGAGGAGATTAATCAACCAGTGTTAAAACATCTGAAATATTTCACCAGCGTTAAATTCAGTTTGATCAAAGTGTCGATGCCTCAGACTCACAGACAGGAAGGTTTTCAAACCAAAACTTCTGAGTTTAAGAGAATTTGTTTTTTGCAATGAAATAATAAATAAACTCCAACAGCCTTTTATGTTCATTACTTTTAATTTTCATGAAAGAGCAGAGGTGGGAAGTAACTAAGTACAAATACTTCATTACAACCTTTTACTCTTCCTCCCCACATTTGAAAACAAATATCTGTATTTTCTCCTCCTTCCATTTTCAAAACAGGCTCATTGATTCCAACATCAGAACTGATTTCAGGCCAAATGGATGTTAAAAAATGATTCACAGGCACAGATTCAAAGACATAAAGACGTAACAAGACGGAAAAGACAGAAAACAAGATGAAAAAGAGCCAAAGACTTAACAAAAAAAAAGAAGTAAAGGCATAACAACAAAATCATAAAAAGACATGACAAGAAAAAATAGATGTAAAGACGAACAGGTCAAGATGTAAACAACACCAGTGAAAGCTTTGTACAGAAACAGTCAGTAGAAATGTCCTTCAGAGGACTTTTATTCTTTGAGGACATTTCAGATCCTGAACTTTTTCACTTTTACTGCAGTAAACAAGTTGAATCAGTACTTTTACTTTTACTCAAGTATCTGTACTTGTACTGCAGTAAAGACTGTGTTCCACCAGGAAACAATAAGAACATTTTACTCCTCTGTCACGAACTAATACTTAAATTCATTTATTTTTGTCCCTCAGAGATAATCGACGGGTCATATTTTATAAAGTGTGAGGCCCGTCCTTCAAAAACATTTCTCAAGAAACAGGAAGTGAGCTTGAGGTGCAGCGCTGTTGTCGTCCAGGTGGAAACAGGAGCTCACACACTCTGTAGAGTCTCAGAAACAAGGTGTGATAATAAAAAAAAGATTGAAAATGAGTCATAAATGAGGAGAAACACAGGAGAACTGTGACTCCGGGAGGAAACAGAGAGGGAGGTGAAAGACGAGAGTCTCCAGGGAAAATCAGGAGGTTTGGTGAGTATGAGGTTCCTCTGTGTCGTCATTTCTGGAGGCGACTCTGTGGCGTTATGTTCTGATGTGTCGTTGAGGTCAGGTGACGTAGTGTAAAGACGCAGAGAGAGTCCTCGCATGGACGAGTCAAACAAACACAGGACTCTGACTCAGGAGACCAGAGTATGAAAGTCAACGCTGACTTCACTGAACTTCTGTAACTCAAACACACAGTGTGTAACTAAACACATCATCATGACATCTTTAGCAGTATGGGATCATGGGAGTTGTTGTCTTCATTGTTAAACATCCACCACCTAATGACAGTCTGATGTTCATGTATTAAAGTTTGATTCACTTCCTTCTTCACTCTCGTTTTCCTGGAAATTATACCAACTAGCGATTAGCGAGCAACGGCTGGCAGGAAACTCCATATTATAAGTTTAACCCTGAAACCAAGTGT
>NC_139330.1:750000-760000 GCF_056507025.1 Lutjanus erythropterus
GACCTCATGAGCGCCACCATCAGGACAAACACTGTAAGGACTCCAGTCTCCGACAGTCTCATGTCTGAACTCCCTGCAGCTTGTTCTCCTGTGTTCTCACTCTGAAACTTTCTTAAAGTTCACACACAGACAGTTTCACACACCACAGCTGTGAGACTGTGATGCTCTGAGACCCAAATAAAGAAGAGACGTCTTCAGATTCTGGAAAGGATTCTGTTTGAGCAAAGTGGCGCCTCCTCTTACAAAATGACTGACGGCAGAAAATGAAACCAAATGACTGGATGTTTGTTTTGGACAGGAGGAGAATCTCATCCGTTCCTCTTTACAAGGTTACATCTCTTTAGTCTGACAAGTTCACATGTTATGTTTTGATGTTTTGTGGTTGTGAACGCTGTTTGAAAAGTGAAAGTCCAACGACAAGACAAGAGAAATGACCACATAGAGACACAACTTCAAAGAGCTCATTATCATTTTCGTCTTCTGCCTCAGTCTGGCCTTCCATTTCAGAGGTTTCTAAATCTGCTGCTTCATCAGACGGTGATGTTCAACACGCAGCAGTAGATCTGAGCCTTCAGCCGGAGTTACACCGTCCATGTCTGCACGTTCACACCAGTCTGCTAATGTCTGTGTGACATAAAGGTCAGCATTAGAAGCTGCCTTTAAACTGAGCCTAATATTCTGATAACAATCAACCTCAGTCACCTCAGAGACTGACCTGATCGACCTGATCAGAACCTGGTTCAGAGGTGTGGTGTAAACCTTTGATATAATCCGTTCCATGTTCAGTCCCTTCAGGAAGTTGCGATGTTGCGATCGCAACAATTCAAGCAAACTCAACCAATCGGTGAATTCTGTGCAACCTTGCAATGTCACCCAAACTCTGCAGCTTCTTTGCAGATTTGATCAATCATCGTTGCTTCTCATGAGTTCCACCAATCACAGCAGTCCCCTGTGCAAACATTATAACATGTAGATCTTCATGATGGACTCAGTGTTTTGGTTTATTGATCCTGGACGGACTGAATAGAAAAATAATGATCATGTAAACATTTATTCTGAAAGTTTGTCTCTGGTTGGAATTAACAAACTCTTTCTGCACATTTCTGCCCCATGAGGGGGAAACAGTAGACGACGAGTCACTCATGAGTTTGCAGGACGGACGGAAACATGGAGGCGCTAAAACAGTTGATACAACTTTTCTGTCAGAAACCTTAAAATATTTAAAGACGGTGATTCTGTGTTCAGGATACAATGTGGCTCCATCTTTTCTTTGTTTACTGGCGGTTGGCAGACTTGAACCACTTCTTCTTCTTCTGTTCTATTTCCAGCAGATTAGAAAAAAAAAGTTCTATTCAAGGTGTCTGCAGCTGTGTGTGTCTGCATCAGTTTGGCAGTATAACCCAGGCTTTAGAGATCAGGAGGATCCTGATCCTGGTCCTTCACATCGATATTTGGATTCTCCGGGTGGATTAACCCATCCATGTCTGGAGGTAAAGAATCAATCTAAGGTCTGACGGATGACGGATCATTTTTGTAAGAAAAACTCTCTCAACTTCTCTCAAATTCTCTAAATGCATTCTGGGAATCACTTCTCAGCTTCAGGAAATTACAATCATTCATCACTAAAATAACTCCTGGAGTGAATCAAACATGATCTTCTCAGTGATCCAACATAAACATCCCATCATTTACTTTACCTTCAGTTTGTTCAAACAGAACGTCTCCTCTCAGAACGTCTCGTCACTGAATATGAACCGATGAAATCAGACGAGTTCTCTCCGGTTCCAAATCTGCTGCACAGCTGACAAACTGCAGCTTTTATAAAAATGGACCTAGGGGATTTTCAGAGATGATTTTTTTTTCAGGCTGAAGGAGGACGGAGGAGGAAACGTCTGACATTAAGCTTCGTCATGTGAAGGAGAACAGATGAAGTTTTGGCGCCCAGAGTTCAGTCTGACAGGACAAATTAGCCCAAAGGTCAAGATTACAGATTTATTCTCTGATGTTGTTCCAGCCTCCTCGTTCCTTCCTCTCAGCTCGCTGCTGATGTTCTCAGACTCACCTGTGTGTGAACGAGCTCACAGGAGTCTGAAGGTGTGTTTGGGCACAACTGACCCCATATAATATGATACCTGTCAGAGGTCAGAGGTCAGAGGTGGATGGTGTTTGTATGTTGACACCATGAGTCCTGTGTGATGATCAGGTTTAGACAACAGGAGCACTTTAGATAAAGAAGCTGGTGTGGATGTTTTTTTTTATATATATAACAATACAGGAAACTAAATAGTTTTTATGTGGTCATTTGACATTCACTGAAATTCAGCCACATTAACTCATATGAGGAGTCTGTTACAGACGTATCAGAATGCTAAGTGAAGTTAGCATCTTTGATTTGTTTATGTTGTTTGTTAGCTTGTTAGCCTGTAACTGATAGTGGCTGCACAGCTGATGCTAACTGTGATCTCTGTACTGACAGTCTGCTCTGTGCTGGAGGCTCCAGGTTTATTTACCTGGGAAAAAAAACAGATGGGACATCGACTAACTTTTGAATTTGTTGCGTATAAAATCGAGCTGCCGGGTACGTTTCATTCTCAGATTTTAGCAAAGTGCACAAACTCTTTCAGCAGAGGAACCTGAACACATCTTGGATACAAGCCAATATAGTGAAGGTCAGAAATTTTAGGGAACAGAAACATAAGCAAAGGCCAGGGGACCTTTAAATATCAAGAGGAAGTTTTGGCATTTTAAGATTAGAGCTCAATCAAGGTGCATTTAATGCTACGTGTGTGTGTGTGTGTGTGTGTGTGTGTGTGTGTGTGTGTGTGTGTGTGTGTGTGTGTGTCCCTGTGTGTGTACATGTGGAGGCTCACTGTGTTTCAGCAGCTCAGGATGAGGTGGGACTTCCTGTCCACATCACTACGAGTGTGTGTTTGTGTGTGTTTGTGTGTGTTTGTGTGTGTTCCCCCACTGATGACCCTCAGTGATGTCACAGCTCTCCACAGGAAATGACAGCAGAGTAAATGACATGGAGGCTTTTCTGAGTCACAGGAGTTTGTTCACACATAGAAACAATGGATTTATAGTGATAGATAATTATATAATCATTAGATTGTTCACGCTGACCCCGTTTCTACCTGGTGACTGCCATAACAAAACACCCCAAAACAGACCAGTTTTAGGATTACTAAGTTTGTTTTTAGTAATTTTTTGTGGATTCTACAATAAAATGACTGAAAGCATCACTGAGTCTCTGCAGAAATTTACAGACTGTGTTTGGAATAATTACCTTAAAGTTCAAACCCTCTTACCATCAGTAATGGGGTCCAGCGGGGGTCTAGTCTTGGTCCATTACTACTTATAATTTAAAAAAGTAACATTATTCTTCCTAATCAGGATTTCAGTGTCCTTTTCTATGCAGATGATACAGTTTTATATTCTGCAGGATCCAACCAGCTGCTCTACTCTTCCTCACATCTCCTCTCTCATTTACTCCACGATCAAAGCGCTAACCTCGGATACTGAACATTTAATTTGGTAAATCATACTGGTGAGTGTATTTTAGTAAGTGACCAACATGAATCACAGGGAAAGTAAAGTTTTGTGTCAGAGGAAAAAAAACACTTGACCTGAATCTTCTTCATGATTTGTGAACGTGCACACAGACCCGTAAACAGACTAATGGGAGACCTCCTGTCTGACTTTATCTTCTGTACTGATATGGATGCATGCAGAGAACCATTACGTTCCCCGGTGGAACGTAAGCGCGGTGCTGCTGGCCTCCACCCACACCTCCCTCACCCACGATGCTTCATCAGGAGGAGAAATGCAGACAGAATCACGCTCAGTGTATACAGCTGTGACCAGGAAAATTCCCACAAGGCATCTGAGACAGAGAATGAGAGAGTCTCTTAAACAAACGTGACGTCACATGAAGACCTGCAGGTCGAGTTTGAAATGAACTTTTAAGTCTGTTCACTACTTTATTCATTTATTCCCTGCTGGCTTTGTGTGTCTGCAGGGGAGTGTTGGTTCATCGTAGACCTGCTGCTGCTTTATTTCACAATATTGACCTGCTCCCTTTACTTCATCCTGTGATTTTACACCAAAAAACTCAATAATGTAACACAAAATATTAATTTAAAAATGATTTTAGGGATTTAATAATGATCTTATTGATCTGATAGGGAGGGTTAACTCACCTCACATCAAATCTGATTAAATAAATCTTTATGTCGGTTGAAGATGGAGAAGATTTTAATGGTTTTACAGGCAGAGAAGAGAAGGAGATTGTGATGCATGAATCTGAAGTAAGATGAGTTGAATGGTTTGTGTTTGTATGCAGAGTGACTTCCAGAAACACAGCAGGAGTGATTGTGAAACATGAAAGAGGAGCTGAACTCTCAGAGATGTCGGTACCAGCAGACAGGAAGTAATGAGACAAACAGTCCAACATCAACATCACAGTAAACACACACACACACACACACACAGACACACACACACACACACACTCACTCACACACACACACACACACACACACACTCACTCACACACACACACACACACACACACCAGCAGCGAGCAGCTCCACAGCAGATTAGACAGAGAAGGGTGGGGGGGGGGGGGGGGGGGGCAGGAGGTACAAAGAGAAGAACAAACAGGACAGATGCCAACAAGAAAATGAAATAAAAAGCATGAAAACATGACAGCAGGTCAGCAGGAACACAGAGATCAGAATGAGTCGAATCACAGTGTTTCATACAGATATTTATTCAGGCATTAAAATGTGCAGATATAAAAATATATTGTGTGTATCTGTGATAGTTTTGGTGTGAGCTGCAGAGTTTTGGAGGGATGTCTGACTTTAAAAAACTCAACTCAGAGTCTTTTTCTGAAATCATGAGCTGGTTATTTTCTTTCTGCTGAGCTGCACCTGCCAGCTGCGATATCACCACAGCAGCTAGCTCAGTGGTGACATCATTCATGTTAACATCACACACCGTCACAAACACCGGCCTCTAGTTCCTGAGTAGATGAACGCTTTTCTCAAACAGATTCCCTTTTTTCTTTAATTTCAGTCTAAGAAGGATGTTAAATACGTTTGTTCTCCACAGCTGCTCAGTGACTCTGATTGAATCCTCACTCTCAGATGCTGCAGATTAGCAGCGGCTGTAAACACTGTGATACCTGCATCAGAGATCTGTTCTCAGTTTGTCTCTGTGTGTCTGTATCTGTCCTCCACCACTGCAAATAAATAAATAAATAAATAAATAAATAAATACATACTGTGTTGTGTTGAAGTGTGACAGGATGTTTGTTAATGGGAAAGTTCCTTTCCTCTCTGAGAATCAGGTGTTCTCATGTCTGCACGCTGGATATGAAGCTACAGCCAGCAGCTGGTTAGCTTAGCTTAGCATTAAGACAGGAAACAGCACCTCTAAAGCTCACTGACAAACATTAGATCTGGTTTAATCTGCAGAGTAAAAGCAACAGATTGAGGTTTTCTGGAGGCTTAGTGTATTTCCCAAAACATGGATCTATTGAAGTTTACCGACTGCGTGGTTTTGAAAAATGCTAAAACAAACTAACAAAAAAAATGTGTGCAAGATGTTGGGGAGGAAGGTGCAATTAACAAACCACGAGCAGCTGGAGACACACAGAGTCCTCTGGAACTAGAAGGACATTTGTGGCCCTTTTTGAAAAAGTTTCTGTGTTGTAGCTAACGGAGCTAATGCTAGCCGCTCAGAGAGGCTGCTCTCTCTGGTGTGTATCTGCAGGGGGAGTGTCCATACACTACAGACCAGTCTGTCCCAGAGACTGAGTCAGTTTATCAAGAAAAGTCTAAATTAACAGCAGCATTGATGTGTTTCTTCACAGTACAGTCATACAATCTACAGTTTACACCTCAAAAACAGGTTGCAGGACGTCTTTAAGTGAAGTGTTGGAGGTCAGCGAGGAGACAAGGACACGTTTGACCTCAAACAGGACGGACGAGACGACAAACTGCAGACAAACAACTTCAGCAGCACTTAAAGACCCTGAATGTCCTCATCTGTCCTCTTGAAACACTGTGGACATCAGGATCCTGACTCTGTGTGTGTGTGTGTGTGTGTGTGTGTGTGTGTGTTGTGTAGGAACTGGTGTGCGTTCGTGCAGAAGCGTGTGGTCACCTTGGCGGTGGCGTGTGGGACCGAGAAGTACACCATCAAGTCTCAGAGTCCCTGTCCGAGCAGGACGGCCGACTGTCAGCTGGTCATGTGAGTACACAACAACAACACACAATAATACACAATAATACACAACAAGCACACACAGCTGAGTCTTCATTACAGAGATGATTGTAATGAATTACTTGAGTTACACACAGGATTTTTACTCTTTAAACAGGATGTCAGACTTTTTTAATGTTTGTCAAAGTGACAGAAAGACACATGTACAAAAATCCAGAACAAAAACAAAGATTCAATGTATTTTATTATTTTAATAAACACTGTGTTGCATTAAATATATTTTTTGTTCAGTTTGTTGTTCTGCTTCTGTTCAAACTTTTTAAAATAATTAATATTTCTGTGCTTAAAATAAAATGATCATCTAATAAACATTCAACATTAGAATATAAGAAGGTTATTGAAATAAAAACACAGTGATATTGATTATTTTTATGTGTATGACTGATCAGAGGGCTGGATTTGACTCACAGGCTGCCAGGTGAACACACCTGCTCTATATGTTCTGTTGGGTACTTTTATTTTGAAAGGCCTGCATTGGAGGTGTAACATCCTGTGGAGGCGGGTCAAGTGTTTTGATTGGATGATGAGTAAAGCTTCAGCCATGTTGTGGGTATAAACAGGTGTGAGTTCACCTGTTCTGTAACACCTGAAGAGTCCGAAGGTTCTGGATCGGATCAATAAAGTCCTGCAGGTCAGTTATTGATCCTGTTTTCATTTAAACCAGAACAGTTAGACGAGTTTATCTGAAGTCTGAGCTCAGATTAACTGGACTGAGAAGAACCTTCATCTTAGTTAAAGGAGGGATTGTTCAGTTTACTGTAAACTGACTGAGGAACATCCAGGATGGAAAACCTGTGAAACCCTGCGATGGTTTTTAATATGTTTTAATATGTTTTTATATGTTTTATTCTTGTTACACATTTATTTACCAAACTATTCTCTCTTTTTTTGTTTCTTGTGGATACTTTTATCTTCTGAGACTCACAGCTGTTTCATTTTGAACTTTTACAAGACAGAAACCATCAGTCTGACCGCAGGTTCAACAGAGACAAACTGGAAACTAAACTAAACTTCTGTCCAGAGTTTACAAATCAACAAATCATTTATTAAGAAAAAACAAGTGTGTGAGATGAATTTCCAGGTTTTCTGCATCATGTTTTGTTTTGTTCGTTTGCACAGAAAGAAAAAGTGTAAAGTTATTTATCTGAGTTCTGAACATGTTCAGCTGTACATGAAATATTGAACAAATGATTTTCAAAATCTGAAGAAAGAAATGCATCAAACTACTATATATAACAACAGAATATAAAAATATTAAAACAAGAGCACAGAGTCAGACTCTGATCCCAGCTGTGAAAATGTTAACAGGAAAGTTCCTGAACTTCCTGGACCTTCTCAGTCCACACCGTCCTCCTCACAGCCAGGAATAAACGTCCTGTAGAGAAACTCTGAATCATTTATACTCTTCTTTTTCTTTTTCTTTTTTTTTTTGGTAGTCAAATTCCAAAATATTGTGTCTAAAAGAAGCGTAATCAGTAAAAATATCCATCATGTAATCCAGAGTCCACTGTCCTGCATGTTTTAGATGTTTCTCTGCTCCAACACACCTGATTCACATGATCAGGTTGTTGTCAGGTGTCTGCAGAGGATTGATGATCAGCTGATCATGTGAATCAGGTGTGTTGGAGCAGAGAAACATCTAAAACATGCAGGACAGTGGACTCTGAGGACCAGGGTGGGGGACACTGATGTAATCACTGAATCCCGACAGGAAGAGTTAAACTGAAAACTTCCTGTAAGAACTTCATTCAGTGTAAATCAGATTTCACATGTTCTTGTGTTCGGTTCAGCTGGAGGATCATCTGGACGAGATGAGGATTTTCTACAAACTGTTTGAACTCCAGATCAGATCTGGGTCTTGGTGGTCCAGCTGAAAGTCACACTGATTTTTCTGCAGCTGGTTTCAGTTGTTTCTTTGAATGTAATTTATTTTACCTCCTTCAGGTACAAACTGTCCACCCGTCCCATCTACAAACAGAAGGAGCAGATCGTCTCCGCTCTGCTGTGGCGATGCTGTCCGGGACACGGGGGACACAACTGTGAGGACACAGGTGGGTCGGCGGCGCTGTTACCATGGCAACAAAAAGGGCGTTTCTTGTGTCCTCGCTTTGTGAAATCTAATCTGTTACCTCACGTCACAGTGAAGGTGGTTAATGAAATATTTTCAGGCTAAAGTGTGTTTCTGCATCCTGTTAACATAAACAACCAACACCACGATTTACTGACAACATTTAATATGGTTAATAATAATAATATCAATAAATAATCATAAATAAACCAACATAAAGATGGCTGGACTCTTGGTCAGGGAGACATGAACACATTTATAATAGATATTATTTTCCCTCCAGGGTTGCATTCATTACTTTGAAATGTAGTCAGTAAAATACTCTGAGTACCACACTATTAAAGTAATGTAACTTGATTACTTTCCGTTACTTTTGCATTATGTTAATATAAAATATAAAGAAATTATTTAGCCTAATATAGTTTGTTTTTACAGCTGCAATTAATGATTATTTTCATCATTGATTAATTGGATGTTTTTTTTCTCATTTAATTGAAAAATGCTGGTTAAAGTCTCAGGTGACGTCCTCAACTGTCTTGTTTTGTCCACAACTCAAAGCTAAAACACAGAAAGATGTCAAACAAAAGACCAGAGACAATAACCTTAACAAGCTGATGACGATGCAGCGCTGTGACTACATTAATATTTTATGTGATTTATTTTCTACCAACAATGATTTGTGCTCCTCTGGGGTTGAAAAAAAAAGTTTCAGATGGAGAAGTTATTGAATAAAGTGTGAGAACCACTCAGTTAATTCATTAAGAGTAATTAAAATCAGAAGTGACTGTCAGCAGAGGCCTTAATGTTTTATTATAGTTCAGTTTGATGTTCATAATCTGAAATGAATGCAGACACTTCAGTGGGAATCTGCTGTGCAGCACCTCAGTCTGGTTTCAGAGCTTTTTGTTTTTCTCCTCATTGACTCTATTTTTCTCTGCTGGAGTCTATTTTTAAAATGTCCTTTTACGGAAACAGATAAACTTTAGTAATACTGAGGAACTTAATTTAACCCAGACTCTGAGTGTGTGTGTTTCCACAGAGGACGTCCTCTCCTCTGTCCCTCTCAGTGTCTCCTTTTGTTCTAAAACTCAAAGTTTATCATCAAAATAAAAAAGTATTTTTATCAGAGTAGAAAATCCTTAAAGGGACAGTCCAGACTGTTTTCACCTCTTTATCTTTCTGTCAGACAGACTGTCCTGACAGGAAACCACTGTCATATAAGACAAATATCACTCTGTCCAAACCAACCAAACTCCATTGATAAAATCAGTCATTTTATCTCACAGAACACAGGAGTTGTTGGTCTGCTGCTGCCTCCATCTGTTAGCTTGTTTGTGTTGTTGTGTGACTTCTGTGTGTTAAAGGGTTAATTCAGATTCACCAAAGTCACACAATAACATTAAATAACTAACTGATCAAAGCGGCACCGACAAGTCCTGTGACCTAAATTGACTGATTTTATCAATGGAGTTTGGTTGGTTTGTAGAGATTTATAACAGCTTCAGTTTCTCTCTCTCTCTCTCTGTGTGTGTGTGTGTGTGTGTGTGTTTTCAGTGTGTTTAAATCTTGTTGTGTTTCTCTCTGACAGTCTCTGACACAAACCTGGATTCTGGAGGATCTGACACAGTGAGAAAAGAGCTG